>NC_044555.1:24447367-24747367 GCF_007565055.1 Rhinopithecus roxellana
GTGCATTTGTCACGTATTTCTCGTGTCATGGTTTTCATCTCTGTCATTTCGTTTATGATCTTCTCTGCATTAATTAGTCTAGCTGTCAATTCTTCCACTCTTTTTTCAAGATTTTTAGTTTCTTTGTGCTGGGTACGTAATTCCTCCTTTAGCTCTGAGAAGTTTGATGGACTGAAGACTTCTTCTCTCATCTCGTCAAAGTCATTCTCTGACCAGCTTCGATCCGTTGCTGGTGATGGGCTACGCTCCTTTGCAGGGGGAGATGTGCTCTTATTTTTTGAATTTCCAGCTTTTCTGCCCTGCTTTTTCCCCATCTTTGTGGTTTTATCTGTCTCTGGTCTTTGATGATGGTGACGTACTGATGGGGATTTGGTATAGGTGTCCTTCCTGTTTGATAGTTTTCCTTCTGACAGTCAGGACCCTCAGCTATAGGTCTGTTGGAGATTGCTTGAGGTCCACTCCAGACCCTGTTTGCCTGGGTATCAGCAGCAGAGGTTGCCGAAGATAGAATATTGCTGAACAGCGAGTGTACCTGTCTGATTCTTCCTTTGGAAGCTTCCTCTCAGGGGTGTACTCCACCCTGTGAGATGTGGGGTGTCAGACTGCCCCTAGTGGGGGTTGTCTCCCAGCTAGGCTACTCAGGGGTCAGGGACCTTCCTGAGCAGGCAGTCTGTCCGTTCTCAGATCTCAACCTCCGCGTTGGGAGATCCATGGCTCTCCCCAAAGCTCTCAGACAGAGTCGTTCGCGTCTGCACAGGCCCCCGCTGCTTCCCCTGTTGGTCTTCAGCTGTGCGCTGTCCCCAGAGGTGGCGTCTACAGAGACAGGCAGGCTTCCTTGAGCTGCTGTGAGCTCCACCCAGTTCGAGCTTCCCAGAGGCTTTTTTTTACCTACTTAAGCCTCAGCAATGGCGGGCGCCCCTCCCCCAGCCTCGCTGCTGCCTTGCGGATAGATCGCTGCAGACTGCTGTGTTAGCAATGAGGGAGGCTCCGTGGGCGTGGGACCCTCCCGGCCAGGTGTGGGATATATTCTCCTGGTGTGCCTGTTTGCTTAAAGCACAGTATTGGGGTGGGAGTTACCCGATTTTCCAGGTGTTGTGTGTCTCAGTTCCCCTGGCTAGGAAAAGGGATTCCCTTCCCCCTTGCACTTCCAGGTGAGGCGATGCCTCGCCCTGCTTCAGCTCTCGCTGGTCAGGCTGCAGCAGCTGACCAGCACCGATTGTCCGGCATTCCCCAGTGAGATGACCCCAGTACCTCAGTTGAAAATGCAGAAATCACTGGTCTTCTGTGTCGCTTGCGCTGGGAGTTGGAGACTGGAGCTGTTCCTATTCGGCCATCTTGCTCCACCCCCCACAAGATAACCGTCTTGTCAGTTTTATTGATCTTTTCACAGAACCAGCTTTTGGCTTCATGAATTTACTCCACTGATTTTCTAATTTTCACTTTCATTGATTTCTGTACTACTTTTTATTTTTTTAATGCTCAGTTTGGATTTGATTTACTCTTCTTTTTGTAGTTTCCTACAGTGAAAGCTTATAGATTTTAGATCTTTCTTCTTTTCTAATGCATGCATTCAATACTACAAATTTCCCCTGAGCACTGCTTTCACTGCATCCCACAAATTTTCATACATTGTATTTTCGTTTAATTTAAAATATTTTTAAATTTCTTTGATGTTTCTTCATTGATACATGTGTTATTTAGAATTATGTTATTTATTCTTCAAGTACTTGAAGATTTTCCAGCTTTTTTGTTACTAATTTCTAATTTAATTCCATTTGGTCTAAGAGCACACTTTGTATGATTTCTATTCTTTTATATTTGTTGAGGCATGTTTTATGGTCCATAATGGAGTCTAGCTTGGTGAATGTTCCATAAAAATTTGAGAAGATATATTTTGTTAATGTTGCATTAAGTAGTCTATAGATATCCACCATACCAGGTGATTTATGGTGTTATTGACTTCAACTATATACTTACTGGTTTTCTGCCTGCTGAATGTGTCAGTTGTGATACAGAGATGTTGATGTCTCTTGCTGTAATAGTGGATTCATCTATTTTTCCTTGCAATTCTATCAGTTTTCGCCTCACATATGTTGATGCTCTCTTGTTAGGCACATACATGATAAGGATTGTTATGTCTTCTGGAATAATTGGCCCTTCACAATTTGGAATACCCCTTTTATTCCTGATAACTTTCCTTGCACTGAAGTCTACTCTCTGAAATTAATACAGTTATTCTTTTCTTTTGATTGGTGTTAGCATGGCATATAATTCTCCATCCTTTTAATCCGTATGTGTCATCATATTCATTGGGGATTTCTTGAGACAATATATATTTGGGTCTTGTTTTTTGATCCACTTTGTCAATCTCTGTCTTTTAATTGGTGCATTTCGAAGGTTGATGTTCACAGGGATTATTTATATAGCTGGATTACCATCTACCATATTTGCTACTGTTTTCTATTCCTTGCGCTTGTTCTTTGTTCTGATTTTTGTCTTCCACTCTTTTACTACTTTTTGTGGCTTTGAGCATTTTATATGATTTTATTTTCTCTCCTTTCCTAATATATCAGTTATGCTTCTTTTTTGTAACTTTTTTTACTGGTTGCCAGAGAGTTTGCAATATGTACTTACAACTAATCCAAGTCCACTTTCAAATAACACTATACTGCTTCATGGGTAGTCTGAATACCTCGTAATAATAAAATATTCTAATTATTTCCTCTGGTCCCTTCTATAATAGCTATCACTCATTTCAGTTATACATAAGCACACATAAGTATATGTGCTTACATATAAGCACACATAACTGGATATATTATTGGTATTACTATTTTGAACAAACTGTTATCTGTTCGACCAATTAATAAGGAAAATAAAATTACTTTACCTTCACTTATTTCTTCTCTGATGTCTTTCCCTTCTTTATATGTATTTGAGTTTACAAACCTGAGAGAAGTATCAGGGAACTTCAGTGAAGCCTTGAAGTATCACAGTCCAAGCGTATTTTTTATTCTATGTGAAAGCAAAAAGACAGTGGGAGTAAGGAAAATGGAATACTAAAAAAGGCTAAAGAGAGACCTACTACTATGTTCAATTTTGAGGTAGAAAAGCTAGGATAATATTTGCATTGGGGACCAAGGGAAATGTGTACATTGTGTAACTTATATCCCTTAAATCTTTATTCATAGAGTTACTCACATTCACTTGGACTTCTTATCTGGAGATAGGGGTGCTGCAGAGACTAGTACAAGGAATGAGTAGGCCCTTAGCTATGAAATCTGCAACAATTGGCTGTATTCCTTCCAATACTTACAGTTTTAGGAGATACTAGGACAATTTAGGCAGAAGAATTATGGTGTCAGTATTGACTCGCATGGCTTTAATATTACTTACTTATCCCATGTCTGCAGATGATGTGGACCAGAAAATATGGGGTACTGAGAAAAGCAAATCAGAAAATTGAGGTTATTCTAGGGATAAGAGAGTTGGAAACAGAGTGCAGGATAGAAAAGGGAGGTCACCATAGGATGGTACATTGGGTCATCCCATTCAGGGAGATCAAGAAAAAATCTTTCAGATATGCACCTAATCATGACTCCTCATCAAGCTAAAACATCCTACCCTGATAGGCTGGACTGGGTGGAAAGACTGAGGAGAAAGGCATGTTAAGATGTGAAGTGACCTAAACAGGTGGGGAAAGGTGTAAAGAGAAAGAATATATTCAACTGGTAAATCACACCACTGAAATCTCTTTATTACTTCAAGGTAAGTTGGAAGGAAATTGGGAGGAATTATCAGTGAAGACTGTGGCTCCAATGTCTATAAAAAAGTAGATGACTGTGATGGTTAATTTTATATGCCAACTTAGCTAGGCCATAGAAACACTACTTTAGATGCTTTTATAATGATATTTTTAAAATGAGATTAACCATTTAAATCAATAGACTGAATAAAGCAGATCACCTTGCATAATGTAGGTGGTGTATTTCATCCAATCAGATGAAGATCTTAATAGAAAAAAGACTGATGTTCCCCAAGGAAGAGGAAATTCTGCCAGCAGATAGCTTTCAGACACAAGCTGCAAGGTCAACCCCTGGGTCTCCAGCCTGCTGGCCTACCTGCAATTTTGGACTTGACAGCATCACAATCATGTATCAATTCCTTAAAATACACACACACACACACATACACACACACACACACACACACACACACACACTTGTTCTGGTTCTCTGGAGAACCATGATTAATACAATGGCCATTTACTAACAGAGTTATTTCTCCTTGCTAAATCAAAAGCAATTGGAGACACTAAGGACAGATTCCTTGGGAGTCATATTGTTTCTAATCGAGCAGCTTTTCGGGCTGCTTGTGTCCTGGTCAAAGCAATAAAATTGTAGGCATAGTGACATCCCCCTCCCAATATATGCAAATATTCTTGCCTATCTGTGTTGTATTTGTGGATGGTCTTTTGTTTCCCTCAAGTTAAGTTGTAGTGTTGCAAGTTTCTGCACGTAGTTTTGTCTTTGTTTTTCAGGGTATCCTCAAAATGCTGGACTAATTGTTGTAACTCATGAATGGGTATGGCATGCCAGCCTATTTTCTGCTTCTGAACAGCAGCTGATATTTCAGGCTTAGAGCTATTAACCAAAAAGGTGGTAATTTCAATGATGATGTTAGCATTAATGCCCAACCCTGAGCATTCTTTAAAGTGATTTATAATAAAGATTCATTCCATCCCTGTCAATAGGGTTAGACTGTTCCCCGGTAACTGTGAGAGGGATAAACTTCAATATACCATTTAAAAGACCTTCTTGTATCTCTAGGGCATCAAGGTTAGCCTAAATCCTCATTTGTGTTGACCCATTTGGCCTTGTCACACCAGGTTCTGGCACCTCCTGGTTCTACTAAAAGGTGTGTTAACTAATATAAATCTGGAAGCCATTTCAGTCAGCCTCTTAGTCAGTAAGAAATCCTCTCAGATTTTGCCAAGTAGTCGGAGGCCAACTGTAACTTAGGAAACTGAAATCACAAAGAATGGGGATAAAAATAAGTAACAGGACAGGTGGTTAGGGAGTCTTTTCAACCTTCTATTAATAATAGAGTGAAGTTACACAAAAAAAGATTGAGAGGACTACATAAAAATACAATTATCTATGCATCTGAAAACTACACATTTAGGAAGCAAAAACCAGGAAAAGTATTTGCAATGTATGTGACAGAATGGAAGATCAGTATCTTGACATGTAATTTACAATCAATAAGATAATTATCTTAAAACATTGATAAATGCTGGTTAGAGTAGAAAAGAACAAGAATTCTCACATAATGTCAGTGGCAATATAAATGGGTATTGTGTTTCTTGCAATGCACCAAGAGAGTTAAAAGTATTCATGCCTTTCAAACCAGTAAATCTATTTTTGGAAATCTATTATAAATAATCAGAGATGGTAAAAAATATATGTGTGCAAAAATATTCTTGTCATTTAAGGACGGGATAAACTTTAAGAAATCTATCAATGTGCTTTCCTTGTACACATTTCCTTGACTGAATCGCCCTAAAAACTAGTAGTATGAATTTTCTACTAGAAGGCAGAAATGGGAAATTGAAGGAAAGGTTTCAGCTCTATGTAAATCTGAAGAGTAACTTTTATCAAACTCAGTCTCATGGATTGAAAATCCTAATACACACATTGTTGCGAATACTGGAGACAACGACAATAATTATATGTCTACAATTGCCAGGAGCTAAGAACCTGTTGTGCTATTTACAGTGACCACCATCCTCCATGAAGCAGGTGCTATTATAACCTTCATTTTACTCACATGGAAACTGTGATACAGGAAGAAGCAGTAAATTGCCAAGGTTCTTGGAGTTCCTCAAAGAGGGCACTGGTGTTCAGGTCACTGGTCTATCATACATAAGATTATACACCGGTTTACACAATGCTTTCCTGCCTCCAGTGCAAGAATGAAATAAAAGACAAACTGGGTAGAGTGTAAAATAGCCAGCAAAACTTTTTTCAAAATGGTAATAATTTAATGCTCACAATAAAGTGCCAAATGGAAGGGTGAGGGGGAAGCCACGTTGTTTCATCCAGTATCATCTAAGCTTATGAAAAAATACACTGTATTTACAAAGATAAACATCTGGAAGAAATAAGGTATTTGTTCATTTATTCAAAACTATATGTTGAGAACACTCCTGTACAGTCTTGTCAGTTTGCCCTAAAGGCAATGTTGAGCAAAAACAAAGCAGAACAATCATAGTTCCTGTTCTTAGGAAGGTTACATGATTACATTTACCGCTGAGATAGGGGGTCGGGGTTATTTTTGCTTTCCATTTCAGTTATTAAGTATTTTTTCAACGCATCTAGACTGTGTATTGTTTTAGAATGAGAAATGAATAAAAATTGTCAAGCATTTTTCAAATGATTTTTAGGGCACGGTAACTCACACTAAAAATCTGAGTTTAAGAAAGATGAACTAACAATGGAATATGAACTCGTGTTTAAAATGCACCTTTGGGAATGAAAAACTCTAAGGAAACAAATATTATCAGTGGTCATTTCTGGGTGATTGGACTGAGGGTAAGACTGGCTTTCTTTATTACATTGTATTTGTCCTCCAAATTTTCTATAGTGAGGTTGAGTGACTTCCATAATAAAAGAATGCGTGTATTTATCAATATAAAACCAGGTCCACAAAGCCCAGTACAACCTGGGGACAGAGAATGACAAGACCATTGAGAGAAGTCAAAATACAAGTTGCTAAGGAACTTAGGCAGCATCTCAAGAGGAATGCCAATTTCAAAAGCAAAAAGTTTTTGTTCATCAGCTCTGAGTTTTCTTAAGGGACGCCACCCGCCCCGCCTCACCCCCTAAAAAACAGGCAGCCCCAGAAGCAAGACTTGGAAGGTTTAAGAACCAACCTCTTCTCTCAAAAAAGGTTCCGCGGCAGTTTTTTCCAGCAAGAAGGGCGGGGGAAGAGGCGAGTAGGGCGTAGACACGGAGCAACATTGCCACCTGCAGGCCACGAGAACGAAGCGCTACCAACCACGAAAGAAAATTCATCCTTTCTACTGCTTTTCGGCCAAGAGCTGGTGGAGCTAACCTGAGCAAGCCACGCGGAATAAAGATGAGGACCAGAGAATAGACTAGTACCGGTCAGACAGGCCCCGACTAACCAGCCGTAGAGTGCAGCCTCCCATAGTCCCGCCCTCGGAACCATAGCAACCCAGCAGGACGTTCCCGCGCCACCGGAAAAAGCAGCCCTCCGGGCCGGGTTGGCCTAGGATTGACGGGCTCTGGGCCTGCGCATCGGAGACCGAGGGATTCGGCGCCAGACTCTGTCTCAGGGTCAGCCACAGGCTTTCTTCCTTGCTATTGAGAGTTGATGGCTCAGGCTCGCGACCGCTGAGGGCCAGGGTCTACACGACTGCCCCAGCCGCCTCACGTTCGAGACTTGTGCCAATCCCATGGACACTCTCCTCCCACCCAGCCCCTGCACACGCTTCTCACGTGACACACGCCCTGTCATCCTCTCAGCCCTCACACCGCGGATTCCCCCCAGCGACCTCAGCGCCCCCGGGGCTGACCAGGCCACGGCCGGCTCCCCTCCGTCTTGAGGGGGCCTCTTCCTCCCCACCTAAGTCTCCTCCGCGCGGTAATGCTCTGGGCCTCAGGAAAGACCAAGCCGCTTCAGGATGTATGTTTCCTGCATCCCGCACTCTCATCAGGGGCAGCACCCAATCCAGTCCTAATAGCTCCCTCCCTCCAATGCCCCAGCATCCACAGCCTTCAGCCTCAAGGAGGCCTCCTGTCCACTGACCCCAACAGCGTTCCTCACCATTCACCTTCCTTACCCAGCTTACCCAAAACTATTAACTCTCCCTCCTCAAACCCATCTCTTCATTTTCCCTCCTCCCTACTCTCCTGGCAACCCCCTCCACCCCCCCCAACCAAGTAGATAGACAATGTGCACCCTCCACAAGTGTACCTTCTCTCTCCTCTCCCTACAATAGCCCCCACAAGGACCAGCACCAACTCTTCTCATGATATTCCTTGATATTCTCCTGAGAAAACAGGAGCGATGGAGAGAAACTCTCACCACTTCCCAAAAGCAGTGGGCCTGCACTTGTAATCTCAGCTACCCCAATGGAAGTGACAGGATCCTACTTGAGGCCGGCCCTTCACCTGAATCCTATGCCCTCTACATTCTCAAGGTAGAGACTTTTGTAGTGATTATCCCTTTTTCCTGAATTGTCACATTCTTTATATATTCCGAATTCTTCTGTCATCTACAAACATGCTCTTGCTTCTGACATTTTATACAAAATGTAATAAAACAGAAAGCCATTCCTTATCCCATATTTGTCCAAGGTAATGACACATTTCCCTGATGCTCCAAGCAGCACGTCTGTCTTCCCTTCTTCTATAATCATTATCATTACAAACCTCTTCAATGCAGCTTCTACCTGCTCACCTCCCAACAGAAAAGTGCTTTTGTTAAAGGCACCGATGGCCTTCATATTGCCTAACCCTGTGATCACATCTTCATCCTTTTATACTATGCCTAGATGCCTTCAGTACATGTGACACCTCCCTCCTTCTCAAAGCCTACTCTCCTCCCTCTTTCTTTGTCTCGCTCCCTGCCTTCTCTCCTCTTTGCCCTGCCTTGTTTTTCTTCTTAATCATAAAATTATTTTATTGATGCTTTAGGTGGCATAAATACAATAAATTTGAGGGAGAATGAGGAAGATGTTAACTAATGAATAGGTCATGTAGGCCTCCACAAAGCTTCAGGAGTAATATAGACATGAACATACACCTGAGCTTGCCCCCGTAACTCCACGAACACACCACAAGCTTCAGGATAGTTTGTCTCTGATGCTCAAGTAATCTCAGAAGTTACCAGACAATGGTGGGGAGAGAGAGCTTAGAAGTGACGCTCTCTGGACACACATATTAAAATTGCTGATGCAGCACCTTGTAGGCCCCTTTTAAAGCGTGATGACTCCTGTGATGGTTAATACTGAGTGTCAACTTGACTACATTGAAGGATGCAAAGTATTGATCCTGGGTGTGTCAGTAAGGGTGTTGTCAAAGGAGATTAACATATGAGTCATTGGGCTGGCAAAGGCAGACTCACCCTGAATCTGGGTGGGCACCATCTAATCAGCAGCCAGTGTGGCCGGAATGTAAGGCAGGCAGAAAAATGTGAAGAGACTAGACTGGCTCAGCCTCGCAGCCTACATCTTTCTCTCATACTGGATGCTTCCTGCCCTCGAACATCAGACTCCAAGATCTTCAGCTTTGGACCCGGACTGGTTTCCTTGCTCCTCGGCTTGCAGACGGCCTATTGTGGGACCTTGTGATTATGTGAGTTAATACTACTTAACACACTCCTATATATATATATTAGTTTTGTCCCTCTAGAGAACCCTGACTAATACAACTCCCTTTGAATTCCAAGTTTATTTTTACAGAGAGCTTGTCCTGCTACTGATGGTGTATTGACTTGTATTTGGTAATCCCCTCCACTTTGTGTTTCTTTATCTGTTAGTCAATCTCCTTCAAACATTCCGAATGAATTTGAATTCTACAAGAGAAAGTACAAATCCTAAAGACTTCCCTTTATGATCTGGATTTACTATGGGAATCCTTATGTCTACATGAAAGATAAGGCAAATAAACGAATGTTCTGTTCCAGTCATGGGGGAGTAGAAGGCATGGAGACAGTGTTAGATGGAGGTAAGAGACTCTCATCCCAGTCTCTCTTCTGTGGGCCTTATCTTACATGTGACAGGTGTGTCAGAGAAGTGGAAGGGAGTTCCAAATAAAGAGATTTTTGCCCAACTGAAATTTAGGACTCAGAAGTTTACTTTTGCAGGATGAAATAGTGAGCTCCTTGGTTAGAATAATGGCTGGAGTTAAGGAATTTCTATTTTTGGAGTTGATCTTGGTTCCTGCAGTGAGCTACATTCTCTGAGAGGGGGACTGTGGAAGTGGCTGATTCAAGAGCCTGGGGAGCTACCATGAAACAAGCATAAGCCTTGGTGACCCTGAAGCTGAGGCTGTGGTGTGGCCAGCCCTGCCCAGATGTGGGAGGGAGATGAGGCCCAGATTCAGAGGGGCCTGCTGATGCCAGCACGGGTGGGCCGAGGCCGAATCAGCCCGGGAGCACCAGATTGCGTTACAAACCACCGAGAACACTGCCATCAACCTAAGATGTCACCAACCCCTTCTCGTTATCACCATGAAGACTCGAAAGCCATATGCACCGTTAATCATCTTGGAAAGGAGTAGGGAGGTGGGGCAGAAATCTGGGAGACTGATCATTTTCAGCAAAACAGACTGAGCATTTATACAAATGGACCATTCACATGATAGCATCAGCTGACACCAGATAGACATAATTCTAGTATTTTCTCACCTTACTATCCAGTACAGAGGTTATGCACTCATAATGAAGATCAGATCAGCATTAGCAAGTAAATGCACCAAACCCCCATCAGGTCTGAGAAGCACAAGTTAATTTGTGGTCTCTGCATACCATCTCTTCCAGCTCCCCCTCTGCCCACTGTCTTATCAGTCCGTGGAAGAGGGGATTGGGACATCCTTGCCTCCTCTTCTCCTTTAACCCAGGACAATTTTAACCTGTTATAAATTGACCCTGACAACAGAGCACAGAAAGAGGAGAAGACCAGAAGAGAGACACAAAGAGTGGAGTAACAGATGAGAGTTATTGCTGAGGTGAGCAGAGCCTCCTCAAGGCTTGCAGCTGCCCTCCACAAGTGATACCAGGCTCCACTGCCCTTTATGAACACAGAAATTCTTTCCCAGGGTCTATGTCCTGGAGCTTAGAGTCAGAAAATATTCATAGCTCTGTGTACTGCTGGAGAAAATCACAGAACCATATGTTAGAAATACTGCATTTTCATAGTCATCATTGTCTCCTAGGATCTCAGTGCCCAGCAGCAGGCTTTCTTGGTGACTTGTCCCTCCTCCAGTCCCTTCTGAGGGGGATCCCAAGATTTCACCTCTCTCCTGGAACCCTCTCTCACACATCTGTCCCCTCACTCTTAGCCACAGCAAATTCCCATTCTCACCTGAGATCTAAGCAGGCAGTGAGAGGGAGGAGGGCCTCGGTGCTGGAAAGGGTTATGGATTCTGTTGTCTTGGCAACATTCTTCTTCACATCGGCACTGGGTCACTCAGCTCAGATCCATGGTTGGTTACCTGGGAAACTGAAACTTTATCCATCTGACTCCAGAGAATAGCAAACAAAAGAGTGGAAACTAAGAGGATTATCATGGGAGGCCACCCACAGACATGGAATCGTGACTTTCAATAGATGTGTTTGTCACAAGGGTCCTTGCACATGCAGAGACACGTGTACATGTGTTTACTTAGTAGCACTCATTGCTCCCTAGAGGAGCACAGTGGCTATGGCAAAGGTACACACTGGGGAGGCAGAGGATGAGGTGGGAATGTAGGCACGTGACAGATCATGAAAAGCATGGAACATATAGTATCAATGACATCCTCTTCACTGAACATAACCAAGACGCTGTCCCACAGACCCTTGCAGCCATGAGTGAGCACCTCACTGTGAGGGTATGGGCAACTGCTTCTCCATAATGTACAAGGCACCTCTTCAACAGTTGAATTTGGGAGCTACATTTAGAACTCATAAAGGCAAACTATTTCGAATATGGTAGAAAAACAAGTTCCTAGAGCTCTAACCTTCCAAATCTATTAAGGAAACCCAACATGTGGTAGGAATCTTTGGATTCTGGCACCGTGACATTCTTCACATCCAATATTTGCTGGATGCTATCTATGGAGTCTCCCTTAAGTCTTCTGCTTTCCAGTGGGGACCTGAGCAACAGACACTAGAGAAACTAAAGGAAGCTATTACTTCTCTCATGTGCTCCAAAGGCATGACTTACAATGAGAATTTTCTGCCATGCCAAATTTGCTTCCAGGCGCCTCTGGACCAAATGGATAGGCAAACACCTACCCACCAGCTTTTGCTGTAAGTGGCTCCCAGCATAAGCCCAAATATATTCACCATGAGTGAGGCACCACGTGGCAGTGTACTGGGCACTTCTTAAAACTGAAGCCCTTACTGGGGTAGAGCCAGTTACCCTGTTATGCCCTGCACAGTGGAAGAAGCTCTCCTTAAAACTAAATCGGCAACAGAGATTCCCTTATAAAATGGTCTTCCCAGACTCCAGCTAAACTCAACCCTACTGTAGTGTCACATCCCATGAGCAAATAGCCACATGCCCTGCCCATAAGGCTAACTTGCCAAACCCCAGAAATGGCTTCATCCCTTGCTCAAGGGGAGCCAGAGGGAGGAAGGCCAGCACTCTAAAAACAAGAAAAGCAATGTTTTTTTCCTCTCCCAAGTGTATTACCTAGACAATGGAGATATAATTAGCAAATACCTGTAGTTATTTTTTATATAATAACCTACGACAGGATATAAACTTAAAAGCACATTTATCCTGAGTAGGATCCACTATAGTTAGAGGTTTCGTGATAATAGGAAATGTCAAGACATTAGGGAAATTGAATTTTCCTTGCAGGATCCATGAACATCTTCAACCAAAGCAGAAATAGCCTAATCAGAAGAGAGGTGAGGGTTCAGGTCACCAAGTAAGGTTCAGTTGGTTTGGGGTTGGAGGAGCTTCAAATCTTCTAAAGCTTCCCATAATATAGCCCTGATAATTTAAAAGAGACATTGCTTCATAAACTTGGTTTAAATAAGAATTTCAATGGAGTCATGATTTATTTAAAAAGAAAAATTTACCTCCCAGTGGCAGATGAAAGAGTCAGTGTTCCTCTTCTGGCTGAAGGAGAAAACTAACAAATGTGAGTTTAACGTACATCTTAAAAGAAAACAGAGGCTGGAATCGGTGATTCACGTGTATAATCTCAACACTTTGGGAAGCTGAGGCAGGAGGATTGCTTGAACTTAGGAGTTCGAGATATGTTGTCTGTCATATGTGGGAGCTAAAACTTTTGATCTAATGGAGTAGAATTTTGGTTACCAGAGGCTGGGAACGGGGGTGGGTGGGATGAAGAGAAGTTGGTTAATGGGTACATACAGTTAAGTAAAAGGAATAACTTCTATTTGATAGCACAGTAGGGTGACTAATGGTAACAATAAATTATCATATATTTCAAAATAGCTAGAAGGGAAGATTTGAAATGTTCCCAGTACAAATAAATGATAAATGTTTGAGGTGATGGATATCCCAAATACCCTGATTTAATCATTATCCTTTGTATACGTGTATCAAAGAATCACATGTACCCTATAAATATGTACAACTATGTATCAATAAAAAAGAAATAAGTAAACAAAATACAATCTGATTTACAGTGGTGTATGTATACACAATGGAATACTATTCAGTCATATAAAAGAATGAAATCCCATCATTTGAGGCAACATGTATGGGCTTCAAATGTGTGAGCCTGTAGGACATTAAGTGAAATAAGCCAGACACAGAAAGATAAATACTGAATGTTCTCATTGATATGTGTAAGCTAAAATCTTTTATTTCATAGAAGTAGAGAGTGGAATAGAGATTAATAGAGTCTGGGAAGGGTGGGGGATGAACAGGTAGAGTTTAGCTAATGGATACAAAATTAAATAGGAGGAATAATCTCTAGTGTTCCATATAATACTGTAGGATGACTATAGTTAACAATAATCTATTGTGTATTTTCAAATAGCTGTAAAAGAGGATTTTGAATGTTTCCAACACAAAGAAATGATAAATGTTTGAGGTGGTGGATATGCTGATTATCCTGATTTGATCACTACACGTTGCATATGTGTATCAAAATATCACTGTACTCTGTGAATATGTACAATTATGTATGAATTGGATATATGTACACACACACACACACACACACGTCCTAATTTACTAACAAAAAGCTACTAGCTTAAGGCCCCCTTCCTTTCCTTCCATTTCATATATGACCTACCACACTCTAAGTTATCTAAAAGTAAGTAATGAGAACTGAAACCATGCACACAGCTTACTGTCTACATGAACAAGAGTTTACTATTCCACTGGCTTCATTAACATAACTTTATTACTACAAGAATCTCTTGCCTGGGAAGATAAAAGTTGAACATAACTTTATTATTAATTCTAGGAACTGCTTAAAAGGCCTATCCACTGTTCAGTAAAAAGTGCCAAATGACATTTTACAACCTCAAGACTCTTTGAACCACTTGCCTTAAAATCCTTGACTTGCTGTGTTCACCAAACCTAAAACCAGCATATCACTATTCCCACCCAATCCTAATCACATCCTTCCCCTACACTGAAAGACCTGCTTTACACCAGATTTCAAAATATGAATAAGTGTCCCCCAAATCCTTCTACCTCTGAGACTCCACTAAGACCCTGTTCAGGAAGTACTCTGCCTTACAGCCTTATGCAGAAGGGTGCTCCTTGCACCTCTGGCTGCTGTGAGAGCACACCGAACAAAGGAGGGAAGGGGTTTTTATCCCTAACACACTGCCTACCTCTGTGTCACTCCCCCATGGTCTGGGGTCAGACTGCACAATCTAAGGTGACTCGATTGGCTATTTGTGAATATTTTCCCAAATAAGGGAAGGGAAGGGAAGGGGGATGTGAGTTACAGGCTGGAACTGGTGGTTTTGGTGGGAAGAATAGTTGCAGAGTGGGTAACCAAGGGAACAGATGTGAATTATTGATTAGAACAGATGGGAAGGTTGTTTATGTAACTAGGGGGCAAGGAGGCACAAAGAATGAGGAAGTTAGGCTTTGAAAATAGAGAACAAAGAACAAAGAAGTTGAACAAGCTGACTTTTTGAAGAGGAACTTACTGTACCTAACACCAGTTTGGTCCTCATGTTCTTAGTTGCCAATTATTTTGCCTGGGTTGCCAACTTGTCTGCCTTGGTTTTTTTTCCCAAGGTCCTCCAGGTCTATTTTGAATAAACCTTCAGACTTTCAGACTTTATTAAATGTAAAGAATTTTGGTGCCTTCTTGAGATTATCTCTTGGTATTTTTAAAATTAGGTTTGCCATAAATGTTACCTTGTGAGTTCCTGATAATTCGGCAGAAAGTTGAAAATTTTCTAGTATACTTTCTATGGTTCTGCATGCTGAGAGAGCATTCATATAGGAGACTTTTAGGTTAGGTGGTGCTCCTACAAGTGCTCTTTCAATTTCATTTGTAGCTGGAATTTCAGATGGAATGCTGTATTGATTATATCCATCATTTATCATTCCTAAAATAGCTAATTTTCTTGTATCTTTTTGTGCCTGTGTTAGATCAGTCCATTTAAGTCCATCTCCAAATTTTGTTGGGTTTAAATATTGGGTAGATAGATATCAGGCTAATGTAATCCAGTCCCAGAAGGATAGGACACATTTTGTTAGTTCTAATAATTTCTGATTTAGTGATGGGTTTTCTGCTAATGTATTGATCTGATGCATTTCTGTGCCTGATAGTGCTGTGTTGTTTGCTTCATTATTGCATAATGGAAGCAGTCAGTCTGCATCTGTGGTCTGTCTTTGGCAAAAATTTATTCTTAGCTTTTGTAATTCTGCTGCGGTGTATTCTCTGTCCTCACTGATGTCCTGAGGTCTGCCATTTCCATTGTTATCATCTGTAACTCTTTTTCTAGTTATTATAGGTCTTGCTGCATATATTCCCCCCCCCCCCCAGGATCATTATATTCTCCTAGGTCCACTAGATGGGGGTCCTTAGGTCCCAGGGGTTCCTCCTTAAAAGTTACATCTGAAAGGGATTTACTTTTCCTTAAAATTCTGTGAACTAGCTCTTTGGCTTTCTGAGGACCCCTGTCTATCTGTGAGCTACTTTGCATTAAAAGTGCAGGAATTTCTTCAAAAGTCCAGCTCTTGAGAGCATTGAAATGTAAGCTCAGAATTACTGTTTCGAATCTTGGAAGGAGGCTTGTCAGACACATTGTTTGCTTTCTGCTGAGATAAGGAATGCATCACTCTGCCAGAGTATGGCTTTTTACAGATTATTAAATAAAGTTGTATATGTCTCAAAAAAAAGTGCAGGGATTTCTTGTTTGGGAGCTCTGGTAATTAAAGGCTTAACATTTTGTCAGGTCCCTCAAGTCTGGCCATACATCCTCAGGGGATCCCACAGGGAGTATTTCTGACTTCCAACTCTGTTGGGTACCAAGGATTCTCGACACTAAGTACTGCATTTGGGTGATGAGCCCTCTGGCATGCCTGCTTAATTTTCTTAACTAGAACCCACATTATGCCATATTAGTAGCTACTTTATATAGTTTCTTAATAATATTTCAATTTCCCATCTTAACCCACTGTCTGAGTGGAAGTTATGTAATAATTGACTTTCTTTTGGCCAAATTAAAGTTTTGTTTTGCCAGTCAGCATCCCATAAATTGAGACCTGCTCAATATGAGCCTTCCTGGCTCTACTAGCTTCCTAGCTTGGCATCAATCAAGACCTTGTCAGCCATTGGATCTTCACAACTTGAGCAAGGTGTCTTATCACCCAAGGTTTTCCTCAAGTAGCCAGGCTTTCAAGGTGAGGCAAGATTATGTCTGTTCTCAGAGAGTATGGCAGTTTGTTTTGTCAAATGGCATGATTTCTAATGGAAGTTTTAGTGGGGGCTTTGGACTTAAAATTGAGTACACCAATTATACCAAGTAAGCCAATTGTGCCAGTTGTGCCCAGTAAGCTGACTATGCCAGCTTATCATGAGCAGTACTGGATTAGAAATAACCAGGTCCACGCATGCTTGTGTCTTTCCATAATATCAGGCTTTTATTGATGCTATCCAATCACAAAAGTCACAAACTACATGGAGTTCCCAAGGAGACACTTCTCCTTAGTTCTTCCTGTTCACTTAGTAGTCAGAGCCACAGGCACACAAACTCAAGCCACTCTACAAGTCAGTCAGTATTGCAAACCATACATAACAGTATGCCAAATCAATATACAAGTGTTGTAGGTTAAACACTCCACAACAAACAAAGTAAAATTTACCATCAAGAAGAAAAAGAGATAGGATAAAGGATTAAGGAACCTGTCTAGGTGGAATGAAGAAGACAAAAGGAATCCTGGTCTGGGCCAGCCCGTCCATTGGTCTTGCAAGGAAGAGTGTTTGTGGTTCCAGAGCCTTTGGCAGCAGACGCCAAGTTCGTATCATAAATGACTGCAAGAAGGTATCAGTGAAGATGGCTGTTTTGAGCTGCTGAAGGTGTAAACTTTCATAGTCACGGAGTCCTCTGGTGAGAACTGATAGTGAAAGAGTGCTTGTTTGTGTCCTTATCTGGTTGGATGCAGTATTTATTTTTTATTTGTTTATTAAACATATTATTCTTGTTGGCGAAGTACACTGTGAAATATAAGATGGAGTCCTTTTCTAAGATGGAGTTGGTTATGTCTTTCTATCTGTCCCTTTGCATGGCATAGTTGTTTGGACAAACGGAGGCAAGATGGCGCACTTCTGGGTTCTACATCACCAACTATTCCCCCTCGCGCGAAAATGCAGCCGGCGCCCAGGAAGGTGCAGACCAACTGGGCATGCGCCAGGTGACGTCAATCCAAAGAGACCAAGATTTACCTGATCGCACCTGCGGAACGCCCCCCGACACGCCCGTGCCCCACCTATTGCCCTCCCACTCCCAGAAAAGCCGCTCCCGGCGAGCCGGCGGCGCAGACTTCCCAGCCCCCCACTCCTGTCGGGACTGCATTAGGAACTCCGCCCGAGAGCTCCACTGGGCGACTCTCTTGGCCTCCTTTGCCGGAGGCCAACAGACCTCTCCCTACCCACCTTCTTCCCTGAAGCTAGGTGACCAAAAATAAATTTGCAGTTTTGCTCCTACCCTTGCCTACTCGCTGGTTCTTTTGTGCCCACTCTGGTGGTCTTAGAAAAACAAATCAATAGTGAACACCACCAAGCTCTGAGGGTGTGGTCGCCTTCCTGAGGTCTAGACTCTTTCTGGCAGACTGAGACACAGCCAGTAGGTCTGCAGAACAGGCCTCCAGGAGTTTAAATGTGAGTGAGTGTGAGGAGGAGCCAGTGGGCTTTCGGCGAGTCAGGGTGTGCAGTCTCTAGCCTCCTACAAAGAAGGGCCTCGGGGTCATTGTTCTTTTAACACACTGCCACACTGCCATGGCCTTGTAGTTGTGGTGGGGCTCAGATGGGGAAGAAAGGTGGGCCATTGAGGAGAGGAGGGTCACCTGAAGATGAAGTGTGAGTTTTGGAGGGAGATACAATAGTATACAATATGAGGTATTTGAGTCCTGGAGGCATATGAAACCACCCATAGAGAACAGATTCTGGAGTCCTCAGTGGGGACCAAGGTGGAGACAGAAGGTGGACTGGGGCACCACATCCCATGAGGCATGTGCTGGTCTCAGTGTGCATGCATGGTGGGTGCTCCACCTCAGTGTGCATTATCACTGGGCATTTTTCAGTTGCCCCTTTTGTACTATGAGATGTGTGGGTGCTGGTCACATTCCTACAGTTGGGACCCTTTCTGGCCACCTGAGACTCAGCTGGTAGGTCCACAGATCAGTCCTCCCAGAAATTAAAGTGTGCATAAGTGTGAGGAGCCAGCAGGCTTCAGGTAGCTCGGGTGCCTTGGTTGGTGGCCTAGTAGAGGGAAGGGCCTCAGGGTCATTGTCCTCACATAGCTCCTCCACCATGAGCCTTGTCATCCTGGTGGGGCTAGATGAGGGATGAAGGTGGGCCATGGAGCGGGATCAGGTGAAGATAGGACGAGTGCTGAGGGTGCTGTTAGAGGTATTGAAATCCTGAAAGTGCCTGGAACCCCTGACAAAGGACAAATTCCAGACTCCTCAGTGCAGACTGAGGCAGAAATGGGGCAGATGGTAAGGAAGGGGCCTGGAAAACTGGGAACACTGCAGACTTGTGACCACGTCCCCAAGGTCTGTAGAGTAACTGCAGAGGTGTCCAGTTAGGAGCATGCTCAATGCTCTGTGGGGAATTCTCAACTCAACTATGGTAATTTGAATGGGCGGGGCTGTGTGTTTCAACAGATTTTGGTCTAAAGGGGTAAATGGGCCTAGGAAATGAGTGTGTGATGAAAGCAATGGTCACTCTAGTTTTAATTCCCTAGCCATATTTTCTTGAATGTCTCCATATAGAGAGTCGTGTTGTGAAACCAAATCTTGTTGGTCCTATGTCCTATTTCTCTTGCCATGAGCCTTAAGACATTGCTCTGTCAGCTTGACCAACTTAAGTGGCTTTGCAAACATTCAGAAGGTATAGAGACTTATACTTAACCTGGGACTTATTTCAAAAGTATTTCCAAAGTTTTAAAAAATTACAGGTTAACCTTTGGCCATGGAAGTAGTCAAATATAACTATCCTCTCAAGTGCATTTTCCAAATCATATTATTCTCTTTGCAGTGTGAAATGTGAGTGGGTGAGGAAGATTAGCATATAGGCCTAAACCAAGAAGAAATGGACAAGAATCTTCTCAGCCTGATAGGCCTGTGGTTGTGAGTACTTTAACATTTGATATTTTCTTAGTAGCTGAAATTTCTTTTTGTAATAGTGTTGTTGAACTAGTATAGATACACTGATAAAGATCTTCCATGCTGATAAAAAATGATCATGGCATCTCATGAAGGAAAGACTAATCTAAGAGGATTATGTTCTGGCTTTGCCTGGATTAACGATCTTGTGTTTCCTAGATTTTGCCCATGACTCCCTCCTCATGCTTACTGATAACAGATTGCGCACATCTATTCCAACAGAGATTGAAATGACTTCTAAAGCCCTTGAGGGTATCTCTGTCTTAGAGTAACCTCTCCATGGGAAGAGTAACTTTATGAAGAATAAGTATATGTCTTATGGGATCTTTAGGGTATTGCTTTTCTGGCCAGAAACCTCTGTGACTGGTGGCATCTTTGCCCAAGTTCTTGTCTTGTGTCCAGGAAGAATGAGGTAGACAGACAAGTGGAGAGTGAGCAGGATGAAAAGGAGCTTTATTGAGTGTTAGAACAGCTCAGAGGAGACCCGCAGTGTGTAGCTCCTTTCTGTACGTAGTTCCTCCCATCCTAGAGTGTTCAGCTCTCAGCAAAGACGAGGCCTGGAGTGAGTGGCACCTCTCTGCAGAGAGGTCGTCCTGATGAGTGTTCAGCTCTCAGCAGAGAGGGTAGCTCCTCTCTGCAGCTTGTCATCCTGTTGTCTGCAGCTCTCAGCAGAAAGAAGGCTCTGAAGAGGGTAGCTCCCCTCTGCAACTGGTCGTCCTGACATCTGCTGCTCTGGCTGAGTCTTGAGTTTGTATGGTCTTCAGGGGGAAAGTGCGTGCTGCGTGGTCCATGGGCAGCCGTGGGCAAAAAGCACCATGAGTTCCCCCTCCAGTCCGCAGGAATGGCAGCCCGGATCCCAGGCTTCAGGCCTTTTCCCACCTAAAGGTGGCGTTTCACCAGGGACCCCCCTTCTGCCTAGGAGCCTGTTGGACTCCCACCACCATTCATGGCTCCCAGACTGTTTGTGCCAAGGGGTGTCTGCAGGCTAGTGCTGAGCTTCCTTCCTCCCCCCACTCAGTTTCCCTCCTGTGTTCATTGGTGCCTAAAGCCTGGGGAACTCAGGCAGCAGGTGTCTTGCAGGTCAGCACTACCCTGAGCGTGCATCCCCCCAGCCAGGCTGTGACAGGGCCCAGGAAGCCCCAACCTTGCTCCACAATCAGAGCTGGCACAGGGAGTAGGGGGAGGCCAGGCAGTGGGAACAGTCACTTCTGAGCGGGGAAACAGGGGCCTTCCAGGTCCCCCAAGAGCACAGAGATGCCTGGGTCCAAAGCTGAGCTCGGCAGGCTGCAGCTGCACCTGGGCAGCTCCTGTCCCACCAACTTGGAAGGGGCAAGACTCCTACTTGTCCCTGGTCCCAGTTGTCCTCAGTTCCCACCAGTTTCATGCAGTGTGCAGCCCTGGCCATGCCTCTGAGATTGGAGTGGGCACTGACAGTGGGGAGAAACCAGGCAGTGGAAGCAGGCACTTCCAAACCTGTCAGGGAGGCACTTTCAAACCTGCCAGTGGGGAGGGCCCTTCCTTGGCCCCCTAGAGCACAGAGACACCCAGATCTGGAGCCACAGTAGGGCAGCTGCAGCCATACAGGGGCCAGGGCTCCTGCCTGCTCTGTGGAACAGGAGGCCGAGCAGTGCTGCAGCCAGTATGATGGCAGCTGCTGCTCCAGATGGGCCACCCCTGCCATCATATGGAATCATGTTGAGGAAATGTCTTTAGACTTACTTAGGATTAGAAATATCTATATATTCTGCATACTTATTGACATGTCTTAATAACAAAACCTTTTATTTGCACGTGCATGCACACACACACACACACACACACACACACACACACACACACACCGCTAGTCCCAGGAGCCCAGTGAGAGAGAAGATCAGGGTGCAGCTGAGATTCAAGGTGCTGGGAAGGAAAAGAAGGAATGTCTGTGGTGGAGAGGGAGGAGGCCTGTATGTGCATCATGCATTATGCCATAACTGGTAACAGGAGGAAAGAAAATATTAAGAAAGGATCTCAAACATTTCCTGAAAGTTGGCTGGAAAAGTGAAGAGTATAGTATGCAGTTTTGTGCAGTCCCTCACTATAAAGAATTTCCCTTTTTCCTTGAGACTTATTTTCTGTGTTTGAAAATACCTTTCTCATCAGTGTTCTACATTAGCAAATCCAAGAAAACAATGTTTAATATTAGTCATAAAATTGTGCACTATCTCTTAATCATTGCATCAAAAACATAAGCATCTTTTAATAAAACGTATAGAGTACCAAGTCAACACACTTATAACACGTAGGATAAGGCCTGTTTACATGGGGTTTTTAACTCCCTTCTAAATGAGACAACTCAGGCTCTGAGATTGTGTCTTACTAAAGAGCACTTGACTGGTTGGGACAGACTGGTGCTTCATCCCCTAAATAGTATTTTTCCCCTCTATGTTTTTGTAAGAAAAAAGTGAATGGTTTTGCTTAAAATGCTTAATGATCAAATGTGTCTGCACTGTAAGATAGCTCAGTACTGGCTCAGGAAAAGACACAGTTCAATGAAGATACTCCAGAAAAGAGCTCAATGAATGATGTACATTGTCCTTTGGTTGATATTTTTTGTGGTAAATTTGGTAAAAGTTGGATAATTTGAGACACTGACCTATAAGCAGTTATATCACTATGACTTTAAGAGGCTTTTTAAAAGTTGTTTAAATACTTTTATAATTAGAAAAATCAAAAGTATCATAAGATTATCATGAAACAGAGATTATTTCCTCAAAATATAGTATTTCCAAATTAAAGATTTACATAATTTGGTCCATGGATTATTTTAGCAATTCACTGTTAAGGAGTTTCCAAAACATGACTGACAACAATGCCCATTAATTTATTCCCACTCTACTACTTTATTCACACTTTAAGACAGTAAATTCACTGTTAGTCACAAATAATTTTGCTATTATTTCTGGTACTTTGTTTCACATAGGATTCATTTATGAAATTTACTTATAGGGCTTTTGGACGTAAACATGACTTTTTAAAATTTTTAATTTTTGTGGGTTGTTGCAGGAAGTCAGGGACCCCGAACAGAGGAACCAGCTGAAGCCATGTCAGAAGAACATAAATTATGAAGATTTCATGGACATTTATTTGTTCCCCAAATTACTACTTTTATAATTTCTTATGCCTGTCTTTACTGCAGTCTCTGAACATAAATTGTGAAGATTTCATGGACATTTATCACTTCCCCAATCAATACTCTTGTGATTTCTTATGCCTGTCTTTACTTTAATCTCCCTAATCCCATCATCTTCGTAAGCTGAGGATGTATGTCGCCACAGGACCCTGTGATGATTGCATTAACTGCACAAATTATTTAAACAATATGAAATCTGGGCACCTTGAAAAAAGAACAGGATAACAGCGATGTTCAGGGAGCAAGGCAGATAACCATTAGGTCTGGCTGCCTGAGAGCCGGGTGGAACAGAGCCATATTTCTCTTCTTTCAAAAGTGAATAGGAGAAATATCACTGAATTCTTTTTCTCAGCAAGGAACAGTCCTGAGAAAGATAATGCGTTCCTAGTGGGAGGTCCCTGAAATGGCCGCTCTGGGAATGTCTGTCTTTTACAGTTGTAGATAAGGGATGAAATAAGCCCTGGTCTCCCGTAGTGCTCCCAGGCTTATTAGGATGAGGAAATTCCAGCCTAATAAATTTTGGTCAGACCAGTTGTCTGCTCTCAAACCCTGTCTCCTGATGAGATGTTATCAATGACAATGTGTGCCTGAAACTTCATTACCAATTTTAATTTCACCCTGGTCCTGTGATCTTGCCCTGCCTCCATTTGCCTTGTGATATTTTATTACCTTGTGAAGCATGTGATCTCTGTGACCCTCACCCTATTCATATACTCCCTCCCCTTTTGAAAATCACTAATAAAAACTTGCTGGCTTTGTGGCCTGGGAGGCATCACGGAACCAGCCAACATGTGATGTCTCCCCCGGATACCCAGCTTTAAAATTTCTCTCTTTTATACTCTTTCCCTTTATTTCTCAGACCGGCTGACACTTAGGGAAATAGAAAAGAACCTACATGAAGTAACGTTGGATTATCGGCGGTGGGTTCCCCGATAGTGGGTACATAGTAGGTGCATATATTTGGGGGGTATATAGAATATTTTGATACAGGCATACAATATGTAAGAATCACATCAGGATAAATGGGGTATCCATCACCTTAAGCATTTATCCTTCATGTGACAAACAATCTAATTATACTGTTTTAGTTATTTTTAAAATGCCATTAAATTATTATTGACTGTAGTCACCCTGTTGTAATGTCAAATACTGGATCTTTTTTATTCTTTCTGACTTATTTTATTTAACATAATGACCTCCAGCTCCATCTATGTTACTGCAAATGACAGGATTTCATTTATTTTTATGGCTGAATAGTATTCCATTGTGTATATATACCATATTTTCTTTCTTTCTTTTTTTTTTTTCTAATTTTTTGTTTCATTTTGTTTATTTTGTTTTTATTTTTTTCTCTGGAACATAATCTCATTTCGCTTTGCAAAATATCTGGTTTATATTACTCAAAACCGTAACAAAATTGTAGATGTTTATAATAAAAATGAAAATTTTAAATGTAGAAATAGGACCTGACAGTTAATATTAGAATGGATTTCAAGTTTTGTGTTCCATCTAGAATCATAGAAATTGTAAGTATTTTCACTTAAACTTTGTTTACAATATTATGATTTTTTTCCTTGACTCTTACTTTTGGCAAACACAGATTTTAACAACTGTGGAAGACCAGAGTATGCCATCCCCAAATATGAGGTATTTTTTTTTATTATTATACTTTAAGTTCTAGGGTACATGTGCATAACGTGCAGGTTTGTTACATATGTATACTTATGCCATGTTGGTGTGCTGCACCCATCAACTCGTCAGCACCCATCAATTCATCATTTATATCATGTATAACTCCCCAATGCAATCCCTCCCTCCTTCCCCCTCCCCCCTCCCCATGATAGGCCCCAGTGCGTGATGTTCCCCTTCCCGAGTCCAAGTGATCTCATTGTTCAGTTCCCACCTATGAGTGAGAACATGCGGTGTTTGGTTTTCTGTTCTTGTGATAGTTTGCTAAGAATGATGGTTTCCAGCTGCATCCATGTCCCTACAAAGGACGCAAACTCATCCTTTTTTATGGCTGCATAGTATTCCATGGTGTATATGTGCCACATTTTCTTAATCCAGTCTGTCACAGATGGACATTTGGGTTGATTCCAAGTCTTTGCTATTGTGAATAGTGCCGCAATAAACATACGTGTACATGTGTCTTTGTAGTAGAATAATTTATAATCCTTTGGGTATATACCCAGTAGTGGGATGGCTGGGTCATATGGTACATCTAGTTCTAGATCCTTGAGGAATTGCCATACTGTTTTCCATAATGGTTGAACTAGTTTACAATCCCACCAACAGTGTAAAAGTGTTCCTATTTCTCCACATCCTCTCCAACAACTGTTGTTTCCTGACTTCTTCATGATTGCCACTCTAACTGGTGTGAGATGGTATCTCATTGTGATTTTGATTTGCATTTCTCTGATGGCGAGTGATGATGAGCATTTTTTCATGTGTCTGTTGGCTGTATGAATGTCTTCTTTTGAGAAATGTCTGTTCATATCCTTTGCCCACTTGTTGATGGGGTTGTTTGTTTTTTTCTCGTATATTTGTTTGAGTTCTTTGTAGGTTCTGGATATTAGCCCTTTGTCAGATGAGTAGGTTGCAAAAATTTTCTCCCATTCTGTAGGTTGCCTGTTCACTCTGATGGTAGTTTCTTTTGCTGTGCAAAAGCTCTTTAGTTTAATTAGATCCCATTTGTCAATTTTGGCTTTTGCTGCCGTTGCTTTTGGTGTTTTAGACATGAAGTCCTTGCCCATGCCTATGTCCTGAATGGTACTACCTAGATTTTCTTCTAGGGTTTTTATGGTATTAGGTCTAACATTTAAGTCTCTAATCCATCTTGAATTAATCTTCGTATAAGGGGTAAGGAAAGGATCCAGTTTCAGCTTTCTACTTATGGCTAGCCAATTTTCCCAGCACCATTTATTAAATAGGGAATCCTTTCCCCATTTCTTGTTTCTCTCAGGTTTGTCAAAGATCAGATGGCTGTAGATGTGCGGTATTATTTCTGAGGACTCTGTTCTGTTCCATTGGTCTATATCTCTGTTTTGGTACCAGTACCATGCTGTTTTGGTTACTGTAGCCTTGTAGTATAGTTTGAAGTCAGGTAGCGTGACGCCTCCAGCTTTGTCCTTTTGACTTAGGATTGTCTTGGCAATGCGGGCTCTTTTTTGGTTCCATATGAACTTTAAAGCAGTTTTTTCCAATTCTGTGAAGAAACTCATTGGTAGCTTGATGGGGATGGCATTGAATCTATAAATAACCTTGGGGAGTATGGCCATTTTCACGATATTGATTCTTCCTATCCATGAGCATGGTATGTTCTTCCATTTGTTTGTGTCCTCTTTGATTTCACTGAGCAGTGGTTTGTAGTTCTCCTTGAAGAGGTCCTTTACATCCCTTGTAAGCTGGATTCCTAGGTATTTTATATACCATATTTTCTTTATCCATTTGTCCATTGATGGACACTTAATTTGAGTCCATATCTTGGCCATTGTGAATGCTGCTGCAATAAACATCGACATGCAGGTATCTCTTTTATATACTGATTTCCTTCCTTTTGGATATATACCAGTATTGAGAATACTGGATCATATGGTAGATCTATTTTTTCTATTTTGAGTAACCTCCATACTGTTTTCCATAGTGGAAATTTGCATTACCATCAGCAGTGTACTACCTTTCCCCTTAGTCTGCATCCTCTCTAGTATCTGCTATTTTGTGTCTTTTTGATAATAGCCATTTTAACTAGGATGAGATGATATCTCACTGTGGTTTTATTATGCATTTCTCTGATGATTGTGATGGCAGTGGCAGCCCATCTGGAGTGGCTGCTGTGAAAACACTGACTGCAACAGGGAAGGCTCAGCAATGGCTGCGCACTCCCTGGAGCTGGTTGGTGCTGGAAATGGGCAGGAAACTTGCTCCCCCAGGCCTCTTTGGACTTTGGGCACTGATGAGAATGGGAGGGAGGCCAGGGGTGCTGAGGGTGGCTTGGTGCAGGCCTGCAGCACCGAACAGTCCCCTCAGCACAAACAGCCTGGGCAGCATGGATGGCATGTTGATGGCAGTAGGAGGCAGGCAGGCTCCTGGGCAGAAAGGGGCAGGTCTGTTGTGAAGTCCTACTTTTGAGCCATAGGTGGCCTGAAGCCTGGGGGCCAGGCTGCCCGTTCTGGGTGGAGTCTGTGGCCTGGAATGAGAACTTATGGTGCTTTTTCTGGGCCTGCCCATGACTGCCCATGGACCAGTCTGCACATGCTTCCTCCCTTCTGAGCCCATAAAAACCCTAGACTCAGCCAGACTCATACAGACATCAGGACTACTTGCCTACAGAAAGGAGCTACCCACTATAGGACTCCTCTCCACTGAGAGCTGGACATTCGTTCGGACAACCTGTGTGCAGATAGGAGCTATCCACTCCAGGTCTTCTCTCTGCTGAGGGCTGCACTTGTCAGGTCTACCTACCTGCAGAAAGGAGCTACCCAATATGGGTCTCCTCTCTTCTGAGAGCTGGACACTTGTTAGAATGACCTGCCTGTAGAAAGGAGCTGCCCACCCTGGGTCTCCTTGCCACTAGCTAGATACTTGTTGAGACGACCTGCCTGTGGATAGGGGCTACCTACTCCAGGTCTCCTCTCTGCTGAGGGCTGCACTCATCAGAACTACCTGCCTGTGGCAAGAAGCTACCCACTATGGGTCTCCTCTCCACTGAAAGCTGGAAACTCATTGGGATGATCTGCTGGCAGAAAGGAGCTACCCACTTTGGTTCTCCTGAAAGCTGTTCTGTGACTCAGTAAAACTCCTCTCTGCCTTGCTCACCCTCGAGTTTTCTGTGTACCTTGTTATTCCTGGACATGGGACAAGAACTCAGGATCCGCCCACTGAATGATGGGACTGAAAAAATTGTAACACAAACAGGGCTGAAACACGCCCTTCCACTTGCCACATTGTGGGTGACAAGAAGGAGAGAAGAGTTGTGGCCCTTCGGGGAGCCCAGACCTAGGTGCTTTCCAAGCCAGGGCTATGACACCCTCTGTGGGACTCTGCAGTTTCTGACATCTCCAAACTCCCAGGTGCCACTGTGTTACCCTCATGCAGACACAGGTGCCTGCAGCAGAAGCCACTTGTAGTGCATCTGATCCAGTTGCAGGCTTGCATGGAGCTAGTGCAGCCTCCCCTGCTGCGTTGTGCATAGTGGCCGGACCCTGTGCTCACTTGCTCATGCACCCCTCACTGCTCTGTGCCTGTCTTGCCCTTGGCAGGCATGGAATCTGTGCTAGTAGTGTGAGCTGAGCACAGCCTCCCAGGCTGAATGGGCAGAGTGAGCCCCAGTAGGCCCAAACAAAACTTGAACAAAAGTGCCATTGGCCACAGAAGTTTCCATCTGGAAACGTGACACCCAATGATCCTGTGACATTTTGTGATATTGAGCATTTTTTCATATTCCTGTTGGCTGTTGGTGTGTCTTTTTTTTTTTTTTTTGAGAAATTTCTATTCAGATCTTTTGCCATTTTTAATTGGATTACTTCTTTTAGTTTCTTATAAATTCTGGTTATTAATTCTTTGTCAGGTGGATAGTTTGCAAATATTTTCTCCAATTCTGTAGGTTGCCTTTTCGCTTTGTTGATTGTTTCCTTTGCTGTGCAGATTTTTAGCTTGATATAATCTCATTTGTCTATTTGTGCTTTGTTTTTGCTTTTAAGGTCTTAACCAAAAAATGTTTGCCCAGACCAATGTCTTGAAGCATTTTCCCAATGTTTTCTTCTAGCATTTTCTTAGTTTCAAGTCTTATATTAAATTCTTTAATCCAATTTAAGTTGGTTTTTGTATATGGTAGGAGATAGTGCTCTAGTTTCATTTTTCTACACTGGAATACCTAGTGTTCCCTGCACCACTTACTGAAGAAACTTTCCTTTCCCCACTGAATGTTTTTGCTGCTTTGTGAAAAATCAGTTGGCTTTAAATATGTGGATTTAAATCCGGCTTCTCTATTCTGTTCCACTGGTCAGTGTGTGGCATGGTGTTATGCCAGCACCATGCTGTTTTGGTTACTCTGGCTTTGTAGAATATTTTGAAGTCAGGTAGTGTGATGTTTCCAGCTTTGTTCTTTTTGCCCAGGATGGCTTTAGCTACTTGGGGTCTTCTTTGGTTTCATATGAATTTTAGGATTTTTTTTTTCATTTTTGTGAAGAATGTAATTGATATTTCAATAAAGATTGCCATGATCTTTTCAAAAAACCAACTCCTGGATTCATTGATTTTTTGGAGGGTTTTTTGTGTCTCTATCTCCTTCAGTTCTGCTCTCATCTTAGTTATTTCTTGCCTTCTGCTAGCTTTTGAATGTGTTTGCTCTTGCCTCTCTAGTTCTTTTAATTGTGATGTTAGAGTGTCAATTTTAGGTCTTTCCTGCTTTCTCTTGTGGGCATTTAGTGCTATAAATTTCCCTCTACACACTGCTTTAAATGTGTCCCAGAGATTCTGGTATGTTGTATCTTTGTTCTCATTGGTTTCAAAGAACATCTTTATTTCTGCCTTCATTTCATTATGTACCCAGTAGTCATTCAGGAGCAGGTTGTTCAGTTTCCATGTAGTTGAGCGGTTTTGAGTGAGTTTCTTAGTCCTGAGTTCTAGTTTGATTGCACTGTGGTCTGAGAGACAGTTTGTTATAATTTCTGTTCTTGTACATTTGCTGAGGAGTGCTTTACTTCCAATTATATGGTCAATTTTGGAATAAGTGCGATGTGGTGCTGAGCAGAATGTATATTCTGTTGATTCGGGGTGGAGAGTTCTATAGATGTCTATAAGGTCCGCTTGGTGCAGAGATGAGTTCAATTCCTGGATATCCTTGTTAACTTTCTGTCTCGTTGATCTGTCTAATGTTGACAGCGGAGTGTTGAAGTCTCCCATTATTATTGTATGGGAGTCTAAGTCTCCTTGTAAGTCTCTAAGGACTTGCTTTATGAATCTGGGTGCTCCTGTATTGGGTGCATATATATTTAGGATAGTTAGCTCTTCCTGTTGAATTGATCCCTTTACCATTATGTAATGGCCTTCTTTGTCTCTTTTGATCTTTGATGGTTTAAAGTCTGTTTTATCAGAGACTAGGATTGCAACCCCTGCTTTTTTTTTTCTCCATTTGCTTGGTAGATCTTCCTCCATCCCTTTATTTTGAGCCTATGTATGTCTCTGCATGTGAGATGGGTCTCCTGAATACAGCAGACTGATGGGTCTTGACTCTTTATCCAGTTTGCCAGTCTGTGTCTTTTAATTGGAGCATTTAGTCCATTTACATTTAAGGATAATATTGTTATGTGTGAACTTGATCCTGCCATTATGATATTAACTGGTTATTTTGCTCGTTAGTTGATGCAGTTTCTTCCTAGCCTCGATGGTCTTTACATTTTGGCATGTTTTTGCAATGGCTGGTACCGGTTTTTCCTTTCCATGTTTAGGGCTTCCTTCAGGGTCTCTTGTAAGGCAGGCCTGGTGGTGACAAAATCTCTAAGCATTTGCTTATCTGTAAAGGATTTTATTTCTCCCTCACTTATGAAACTTAGTTTGGCTGGATATGAAATTCTGGGTTGAAAATTATTTTCTTTAAGAACGTTGAATATTGGCCCCCACTCTCTTCTGGCTTGTAGAGTTTCTGCCGAGAGATCTGCTGTTAGTCTGCTGGGCTTCCCTTTGTGGGTAACCCGACCTTTCTCTCTGGCTTCCCTTAAGATTTTTTCCTTCATTTCAACTTTGGTGAATCTGGCAATTATGTGTCTTGGAGTTGCTCTTCTCGAAGAGTATCTTTGTGGTGTTCTCTGTATTTCCTGAATTTGAATGTTGGCCTGCCCTACTAGGTTGGGGAAGTTCTCCTGGATGATATCCTGAAGAGTGTTTTCCAACAAAATTGACAGACTGCTAGCAAGACTAATAAAGAAGAAAAGAGAGAGGAATCAAATAGATACAATAAAAAATGATAAAGGGGATATCACCACCGACCCCACAGAAATACAAACTACCATCAGAGAATACTATAAACACTTCTACGCAAATCAACTAGAAAATCTAGAAGAAATGGATAATTTCCTGGACACTTACACTATCCCAAGACTAAACCAGGAAGAGTTTGAATCCCTGAATAGACAAATAGCAGGCTCTGAAATTGAGGCAATAATTAATAGCCTACCCACCAAAAAAAGTCCAGGACCAGATGGATTCACAGCTGAATTCTACCAGAGGTACAAGGAAGAGCTGGTACCATTCCTTCTGAAACTATTCCAATCAATAGAAAAAGAGGGAATCCTCCCTAACTCATTTTATGAGGCCAACATCACCCTGATACCAAAGCCTGGCAGAGACACAACAAAAAAAGAGAATTTTAGACCAATATCCCTGATGAACATTGATGCAAAAATCCTCAATAAAATAATGGCAAACCGGATTCAGCAGCACATCAAAAAGCTTATCCACCATGAGCAAGTGGGCTTCATCCCTGGGATGCAAGGCTGGTTCAACATTCGCAAATCAATAAACATAATCCAGCATATAAACAGAACCAAAGTCAAGAACCACATGATTATCTCAATAGATGCAGAAAAGGCTTTTGACAAAATTCAACAGCCCTTCATGCTAAAAACGCTCAATACATTCGGTATTGATGGAACGTACCTCAAAATAATAAGAGCTATTTATGACAAACCCACAGCTAATATCATACTGAATGGGTAAAAACTGGAAAAATTCCCTTTGAAAACTGGTACAAGACAGGGATGCCCTCTCTCACCACTCCTATTCAACATAGTGTTGGAAGTTCTGGCTAGGGCAATCAGGCAAGAGAAAGAAATCAAGGGTATTCAGTTAGGAAAAGAAGAAGTCAAATTGTCCCTGTTTGCAGATGACATGATTGTATATTTAGAAAACCCCATCTTCTCAGCCCAAAATCTCCTTAAGGTGATAAGCAACTTCAGAAAAGTCTCAGGATACAAAATTAATGTGCAAAAATCACAAGCATTCTTATACACCAGTAACAGACAAGCAGAGAGCCAATTCAGGAATGAACTTCCATTCACAATTGCTTCAAAGAGAATAAAATACCTAAGAATCCAACTTACAAGGGATGTCAAGGACCTCTTCAAGGAGAACTACAAACCACTGCTCAGTGAAATAAAAGAGGACACAAACAAATGGAAGAACATACCATGCTCATGGATAGGAAGAATGAATATTGTGAAAATGGCCATACTGCCCAAGGTTATTTATAGATTCAATGCCATCCCCATCAAGCTACCAATGAGTTTCTTCACAGAATTGGAAAAAACTGCTTTCAAGTTCATATGGAACCAAAAAAGAGCCCGCATTGCCAAGACAATCCTAAGTCAAAAGGACAAAGCTGGAGGCATCACGCTACCTGACTTCAAACTATACTACAAGGCTACAGTAACCAAAACAGCAGGGTACTGGTACCAAAACAGAGCTATAGATCAATGGAACAGAACAGAGTCCTCAGAAATAATACCACACATCTACAGCCATCTGATCTTTGACAAACCTGAGAGAAACAAGAAATGGGGAAAGGATTCCCTATTTAATAAATGGTGCTGGGAAAATTGGCTAGCCATAAGTGGAAAGCTGAAACTGGATCCTTTCCTTACTCCTTATACGAAGATTAATTCAAGATGGATTAGAGACTTAAATGTTAGACCTAATACCATAAAACCCTAGAAGAAAATCTAGGTAGTACCATTCAGGACATAGGCATGGGCAAGGACTTCATGTCTAAAACACCAAAAGCAACGGCAGCAAAAGCCAAAATTGACAAATGGGATCTCATTAAACTAAAGAGCTTCTGCACAGCAAAAGAAACTACCATCAGAGTGAACAGGCAACCTACAGAATGGGAGAAAATTTTTGCAACCTACTCATCTGACAAAGGGCTAATATCCAGAACCTACAAAGAACTCAAACAAATATACGAGAAAAAAACAAACAACCCCATCAACAAGTGGGCAAAGGATATGAACAGACATTTCTCAAAAGAAGACATTCATACAGCCAACAGACACAGGAAAAAATGCTCATCATCACTCGCCATCAGAGAAATGCAAAGCAAAACCACAATGAGATACCATCTCACACCAGTTAGAATGGCAATCATTAAAAAATCAGGAAACAACAGGTGTTGGAGAGGATGTGGAGAAATAGGAACACTTTTACACTGTTGGTGGGATTGTAAACTAGTTCAACCATTATGGAAAACAGTATGGCAATTCCTCAAGGATCTAGAACTAGATGTACCATATGACCCAGCCATCCCACTACTGGGTATATACCCAAAGGATTATAAATTATTCTACTACAAAGACACATGCACACGTATGTTTATTGCGGCACTATTCACAATAGCAAAGACTTGGAATCAACCCAAATGTCCATCAGTGACAGACTGGATTAACAAAATGTGGCACATATACACCATGGAATACTATGCAGCCATAAAAAAGGATGAGTTTGCGTCCTTTGTAGGGACATGGATGCAGCTGGAAACCATCATTCTTAGCAAACTATCACAAGAAGAGAAAACCAAACACCACATGTTCTCACTCATAGGTGGGAACTGAACAATGAGATCACTTGGACTCGGGAAGGGGAACATCACACACTGGGGCCTATCATAGGGAGGGGGGAGTGGGGAGGGATTGCATTGGGGAGTTATACCTGATATAAATGATGAATTGATGGGTGCTGACGAGTTGATGGGTGCAGCACACCAACATGGCACAAATATACATATGTAACAAACCTGCACGTTATGCACATGTACCCTAGAACTTAAGGTATAATTAAAAAAAAAATTTAATGTCAAAAGAATTATCCAGTTAAACTGTAAATATAGCTTTGCATTCTCTTGATTAATTATGTATCTACTGTTGCAAAGAAATTTATTGAAAAATGTATCTACACTTGACATGAAAATAATAAGTTTATAAGCCTATTAAAACAAACAAAAAAAAAGATTGCCTTGAACTGTAGATCACTTTTGGTAGTATGGTCACTGATAATCTTTTCATTTTGAAGAACCTGACCTCGAAGCCAGTCTTGTTTTTTTTTGTTTTTCTTTTTTTCACACTTTAAGTTCTAGGGTACATATGCAAAACGTGCAGGTTTGTTACATATGTAGACTTGTGCCATGTTGGTTTGCTGCACCCATCAACTCGTCAGCACCCATCAACTCGTCATTTACATCAGGTATAACTCCCAATGCAATCCCTCCGCCTTCCCCCCTCCCCATGATAGGCCCCGGTGTGTGATGTTCCCCTTCCCGAGTCCAAGTGATCTCATTGTTCAGTTCCCACCTATGAGTGAGAACATGCGGTGTTTGGTTTTCTGTTCTTGCGATAGTTTGCTGAGAATGATGGTTTCCAGCTGCATCCATGTCCCTACAAAGGACACAAACTCATTCTTTTTATGGCTGCATAGTATTCCATGGTGTATATGTGCCACATTTTCTTAATCCAGTCTGTCACTGATGGACATTTGGGTTGATTCCAAGTCTTTGCTATTGTGAATAGTGCCGCAATAAACATACGTGTGCATGTATCTTTATAGCAGCATGATTTATAATCCTTTGGGTATATACCCAGTAATGGGATGGCTGGGTCATATGGTACTTCTAGTTCTAGATCCCTGAGGAATCGCCATAATGTTTTCCATAATGGTTGAACTAGTTTACAATCCCACCAACAGTGTAAAAGTGTTCCTATTTCTCCACATCCTCTCCAACACCTGTTGTTTCCTGACTTTTTAATGATTGCCATTCTACCTGGTATGAGATGGTATCTCATTGTGGTTTTGATTTGCATTTCTCTGATGGCCAGTGATGATGAGCATTTTTTCCTTTGTCTGTTGGCTGTATGAATGTCTTCTTTTGAGAAATGTCTGTTCATATCCTTTGCCCACTTTTTTATGGGGTTGTTTGTTTTTTTCTTGTAGATTTGTTTTAGTTCTTTGTAGGTTCTAGATATTAGCCCTTTGTCTGATGAGTAGATTGGAAAAATTTTCTCCCATTTTGTAGGTTGCCTGTTCACTCTGATGGTAGTTTCTTTTGCTGTGCAGAAGCTCTTTAGTTTAATTAGATCCCATTTGTCAATTTTAGCTTTTGTTGCCATTGCTTTTGGTGTTTTAGACATGAAGTCCTTGCCCATACCTATGTCCTGAATGGTATTACCTAGGTATTCTTCTAGGGTTTTTATGGTATTAGGTCTAACATTTACGTCTCTAATCCATCTTGAATTAATTTTCGTATAAGGAGTAAGGAAAGGATCCAGTTTCAGCTTTCTACTTATGGCTAGCCAATTTTCCCAGCACCATTTATTAAATAGGGAATCCTTTCCCCATTTCTTGTTTCTCTCAGGTTTGTCAAAGATCAGATGGCTGTAGATGTGTGGTATTATTTCTGAGGACTCTGTTCTGTTCCATTGATCTATATCTCTGTTTTGGTACCAGTACCATGCTGTTTTGGTTACTGTAGTCTTATAGGATAGTTTGAAGTCAGGTAGCGTGATGCCTCCAGCTTTGTCCTTTTGACTTAGGATTGTCTTGGCAATGCAGGCTCTTTTTTGGTTCCATGTGAACTTTAAAGCAGTTTTTTCCTATTCTGTGAAGAAACTCATTGGTAGCTTGATGGGGTTGGCATTGAATCTATAAATTAACTTGGGCAGTATGGCCATTTTCATGATATTGATTCTTTCTATCCATGAGCATGGTATGTTCTTCCATTTGTTTGTGTCCTCTTTGATTTCACTGAGCAGTGGTTTGTAGTTCTTCTTGAAGAGGTCCTTTACATCCCTTGTAAGTTGGATTCCTAGGTATTTTATTCTCTTTGAAGCAATTGTGAATGGAAGTTCATTCCTGAATTGGCTCTCTGCTTGTCTGTTACTGGTGTATAAGAATGCTTGTGATTTTTGCACATTAATTTTGTATCCTGAGACTTTGCTGAAGTTGCTTATCAGCTTAAGGAGATTTTGGGCTGAGACAATGGGGTTTTCTAAATATACAATCCTGTCATCTGCAAACAGGGACAATTTGACTTCTTCTTTTCCTAATTGAATACCATTTATTTCTTTCTCTTGCCTGATTGCCCTAGCCAGAACTTCCAACACTATGTTGAATAGGAGTGGTGAGAGAGGGCATCCCTGTCTTGTGCCAGTTTTCAAAGGGAATGCTTCCAGTTTTTGCCCATTCAGTATGATACTGGCTGTGGGTTTGTCATAAATAACTCTTATTGTTTTGAGATACGTTCCATCAGTACCGAATTTATTGAGTGTTTTTAGCATGAAGGGCTGTTGAATTTTGTCAAAAGCCTTTTCTGCATCTATTGAGATAATCATGTGGTTTTTGTCTTTGGTTCTCTTTATATGCGGGATTACGTTTATTGATTTGCGTATGTTGAACCAGCCTTGCATCCCAGGGATGAAGCCCACTTGATCATCGTGGATAAGCTTTTTGATGTGCTGCTGAATCCGGTTTGCCAGTATTTTATTGAGGATTTTTGGATCGATGTTCATCAGGGATATTGGTCTAAAATTCTCTTTTTTTGTTGTGTCTCTGCCAGGCTTTGGTATCAGGATGATGTTGGCCTCATAAAATGAGTTAGGGAGGATTCCCTCTTTTTCTATTGATTGGAATAGTTTCAGAAGGAATGGTACCAGCTCCTCCTTTTACCTCTGATAGAATTCAGCTGTGAATCCATCTGGTCCTGGACTTTTTTTAGTGGGTAGGCTATTAATTATTGCCTCAATTTCAGAGCCTGCTATTTGTCTATTCAGGGATTCAGCTTCTTCCTGGTTTAGTCTTGGGAGAGTGTAAGTGTCCAGGAAATTATCCATTTCTTCTAGATTTTCTAGTTTATTTGCGTAGTGGTGTTTTTAGTATTCTCTGATGGTAGTTTGTATTTCTGTGGGGTCGGTAGTTATATCCACTTTATCATTTTTTATTGCATCTATTTGATTCTTCTCTCTTTTCTTCTTTATTAGTCTTGCTAGCAGTCAATCAATTTTGTTGATCTTTTCAAAAAACCAACTCCTGGATTCATTGATTTTTTGGAGGATTTTTTGTGTCTCTATCTCCTTCAGTTCTGCTCTGATCTTAGTTATTTCTTGCCTTCTGCTAGCTTTTGAATGTGCTTGCTCTTGCTTCTCTAGTTCTTTTAATTGTGATGTTAGAGTGTCAATTTTAGATCTTTCCAGCTTTCTCTTGTGGGCATTTAGTGGTATAAATTTCCCTCTACACACTGCTTTAAATGTGTCCCAGAGATTCAGGTATGTTGTATCTTTGTTCTCATTGGTTTCAAAGAACATCTTTATTTCTGCCTTCATTTTGTTATGTATCCAGTAGTCGTTCAGGAGTAGGTTATTCAGTTTCCATGTAGTTGAGCGGTTTTGATTGAGTTTCTTAGTCCTGAGTTCTAGTTTGATTGCACTGTGGTCTGAGAGACAGTTTGTTATAATTTCTGTTCTTGTACATTTGCTGAGGAGTGCTTTACTTCCAATTATGTGGTCAATTTTGGAATAAGTGTGATGTGGTGCTGAGAAGAATGTATATTCTGTTGATTTGGGGTGGAGAGTTCTATAGATGTCTATTAAGTCTCCTTGCTGCAGAGATGAGTTCAATTCCTCGATATCCTTGTTAACTTTCTGTCTCATTGATCTGTCTAATGTTGACAGTGGGGTGTTGAAGTCTCCCATTATTATTGTATGGGAGTCTAAGTCCCTTTGTAAGTCTCTAAGGGCTTCCTTTATGAATCTCGGTGCTCGTGTATTGGGTGCATATATATTTAGGATAGTTAGCTCTTCCTGTTGAATTGATCCCTTTACCATTATGTCATGGCCTTCTTTGTCTCTTTTCTTCTTTGATGGTTTAAAGTCTGTTTTATCAGAGACTAGGATTGCAACCCCTGCTTTTTTTTGTTCTCCATTTGCTTGGTAGATCTTCCTCCATCCCTTTATTTTGAGCCTATGTATGTCTCTGCATGTGAGATGGGTCTCCTGAATACAGCAGACTGATGGGTCTTGTCTCTTTATCCAATTTGCCAGTCTGTGACTTTAAATTGGAGCATTTAGTCCATTTACATTTAAGGTTAATATTGTTATGTGTGAACTTGATCCTGCCATTGTGATATTAATTGGTTATTTTGCTCGTTTGTTGATGCCGTTTCTTCCTAGCCTCGATGGTCTCTACATTTTGGCATGTTTTTGCAATGGCTGGTACCGGTTGTTCCCTTCCATGTTTAGGGCTTCCTTCAGGGTCTCTTGTAAGGCAGGCCTGGTGGTGACAAAATCTCTAAGCATTTGCTTATCTGTAAAGGATTTTCTTTCTCCTTCACTGATGAAACTTAGTTTGGCTGGATATGAAATTCTGGGTTGAAAATTCTTTTCTTTAAGAATGTTGAATATTGGCCCACACTCTCTTTTGGCTTGTAGAGTTTCTGCCGAGAGATCTGCTGTTAGTCTGATGGGCTTCCCTTTGTGGGTAACCCGGCTTTTCTCTCTGGCTGCCCTTAAGATTTTTTCCTTCATTTCAACTTTGGTGAATCTGGCAATTATGTGTCTTGGAGTTGCTCTTCTCGAGGAGTATCTTTGTAGCGTTCTCTGTATTTCCTGAATTTGAATGTTGGCCTGCCCTACTAGGTTGGGGAAGTTCTCCTGGATGATATCGTGAAGAGTGGTTTCCAACTTGGTTCCATTTTCTCCCTCACTTTCAGGCACCCCAATCAGACATAGATTTGGTCTTTTTACATAATCTCATACTTCTTGCAGGCTTTGTTCATTTCTTTTTCTGCTCTTTTCTTTTGGTTTCACTTCTCATTTCATTTCATTCATTTGATCCTCAATCACTGATACTCTTTCTTCCAGTTGATCGAGTCGGTTACTGAAGCTTGTGCGTTTGTCACGTATTTCTCGTGTCGTGGTTTTCATCTCTGTCGGTTCGTTTATGGCCTTCTTTGCATTAATTATTCTGGTTATCAATTCTTCTGGTCTTTTTTCAAGATTTTTAGTTTCTTTGCACTGGGTATGTAATTCCTCCTTTAGCTCTTAGAAGTTTGATGGTCTGAAGCCTTCTTCTCTCATCTTGTCAAAGTCATTCTCCGTCCAGCTTTGATCCGTTGCTGGCGATGAGCTGCGTTCCTTTGGAGGGGGAGATGCACTCTTATTCTTTGAATTTCCAGCTTTTCTGCCCTGCTGTTTCCCCATCTTTGTGGTTTATCTGCCTCTGGTCATTGATGATGGTGACGTACTGATGGGGTTTTGGTGTGAGTGTCCTTCCTGTTTGTTAGTTTTCCTTCTAACAGTCAGCTGTAGGTCTGTTGGAGATTGCTTGAGGTCCACTCCAGACCCTGTTTGCCTGGGTGTCAGCAGCAGAGGCTGTAGAAGATAGAATACTGCTGAAGAGTGAGTGTACCTGTCTGATTCTTGCTTTGGAAGCTTCCTCTCAGGGGTGTACTCCACCGTGTGAGGTGTGGGGTGTCGGTCTGCCCCTAGTGGAGGATGTCTCCCAGTTAGGCTACTCGGGGGTCAGGGACCCACTTGAGCAGGCAGTCTGTCCGTTTTCACATCTCAACCTCCGTGTTGAGAGATCCACTGCTCTCTTCAAGCTGTCAGACAGAGTCGTTTGCATCTGCAGAGGTTTCTGCTGCTTTTTTGTTGTTGTTGTTTTTGTTTAGCTGTTTCCTGTCCCCAGAGGTGTGGTCTACAGAGACTGGCAGGCCTCCTTGAGCTCCTGTGAGCTCCACCCAGTTTGATCTTCCCAGGTCTTTGTTTACCTACTTAAGCCTCAGCAATGGCAGGCGCCCCTCCCCCAGCCTTGCTGCTGCCTTGCAGTTAGATCACAGACTGCTGTGCTAGCAATGAGGAAGGCTCCGTGGGCGTGGGACCCTCCCGGCCAGGTGTGGGATATAATCTCCTGGTGTGCCCATTTGCTTAAAGTGCAGTATTGGGGTGGAGTTACCCGATTTTCCAGGTGTTGTGTGTCTCAGTTCCCCTGGCTAGGAAAAGGGATTCCCTTCCCCCTTGCATTTCCCAGGTGAGGTGATGTCTTGCCCTGCTTCAGCTCTCGCTGGTCGGGCTGCAACAGCTGACCACCACTGATTGTCCGGCCCTCCCTAGTGAGATAAACCCAGTACCTCTGTTGAAAATGCAGAAATCACCTGTCTTCTGTGTCGCTGGTGCTGGGAGCTGGAGACTGGAGTTGTTCCTATTCGGCCATCTTGCTCCGCCCCCCGAAGCCAATCTTGAGGAACTGTCTCAAATGATGAATGCAGGTCATCATGGAGATGGTACTGATATAAATAGTGAGTTTGTGTCAAATAAAGAGCCTGCTCAAGTGCCAGGAGCAGGCACACTATTCATTAAGATGCAAATTTATGTGAATTTGTTTTCTACAAGATTATATATAATAATATACTGATAATGGCACTGCTACTTCAAAGTAACAGAGTTCAATTACAAAGGGTATTTGAAAGGTAATTCTGATCCCAAATGCCTGATTACATGACTAATACACTATCACATACAGAAACAGATAGGATCAAAGCCATATTGAGTCATAAAATATGCAACCATTTTCTTACCTTTGAGTTTAACAGTTAACAATTTTCAGATTATTTTCTTATTTCTACTTTTAACAAACACAGAATGCATTTATAATACCAGTTTGTGTGAAATATACTGAGCCCTGAAGGAGATTCTAGTACTAGCTCTACCATAATTTGTGAGATTCTGGATGAATGCCATAAATTATACACCCATCTTTGTGCTTTTTGAAAATAATGAATTCAAACCAGATGTTTTAAAATCCGTTTCAATACTGATTTCTGTATTCTCTGGTTCTTTTTGATAGAATACAAAGATATTCCGTTTTCTGTGGTTGGTTTATCATAAAATATCAGCTTGAGTCAAGGTATACTATCTGAATTGAGATTTGATTGCTCCTAAGAAAACGAGTGCACACTCTGCTTGATGTTTGTTTTTGTATATGGAGACATGAATGACTGTTCTTGGATCTTATCAACTCTTGGATTCTCTGGCTCTTACAGAATAATTGCCCTTTAAGTTCTTCCCCCAATGAAGCTTCAAATGACCAAATAATCAAATGACAAGAGATAGTCTCGTTTTTAGTTTCTGTCACTGATGAGTTAGGAAGAGTGAATGGAGGTCAGTAAGGCCCAAGGTGGGTGTAAGATATCTGTACTAAGCACACTCCCTACTCTACTGTCTGCCTTTATGAGCTACTATTTCTAATTAGACTATAGACACGTATAGGATATAATCACCTGTAACCATATCATATGTTACATATTACAAGTTTCTGCCTTGAGACATCCATTGATAGGATTTGAGATTCAAAGACCATAACATAGTAATTCCTGAGTGGTCAGCACAAGTATGTGTTGCATGTTTTCCACATTGCTGACTGCTCATTACAAAAGATTCTGCATTTAAAGGAAGCATTTGATGTTTAGGGAAAAAATTACCTTGCATTAGTCTTCTAAATGTTTTTGCTCTACACTGCTGAACCATTCCATTAGATGACTTACATTAAAAGACAGTTTTCAGACCACTTCAAGCAGCCTTCTGCACATGGCTAAAATGCACTGTTAGGAAGATCATAGCCTTTAAATGTGTATGTTATTAAAATAGATAAATTACGTGAACATTCAATATAAAAATAATGATATAGTAGCAACAGAATAAACCTAAGGGGAAAGGAAAGAGGTACTTAATAAAAGACAGGTATGAATTATTAGTAAAAAGAAAAGTAATCCAACTAGTAAATTTTAAAAAGATTACTCTTTTTAAAAATAGGTACAAACAGAGTATTCAGTCATTTACATAATCTTGAAGAAAGTGGAAAAAACCCAACATGGAATATGAACAAGGTGTTAACAGATATTGAATATATGGTATAATTGAAAGTGAATACATTCTTGAACTCTAATATTTTCAAAATTTGGATGAAATGGTTGATATGCTAGGAAAGCATACAGTCTGTAATATATCCCAGTAATACCTGAATATCTAAATATCACAAGTACCATGGAAGAACTTCTGAAATTTGTCAGATGTTCTTCAAAAGTACTGACTTTTAGGAACAAATACTTGGTTTTTGCAGGTGTCTTACTCTCTCTATCCATTTCCCTCTCCCTTCCTCCCTCCATTCATTCACTCATTTAATTTATTTATTTTTTTCTTTTACTTTTCCTTTTCTTTCTTTCTTTCTTTTTTTTTTTTTTTTTTTTTTTTTTTTTTTTGGCCATACTGTGAGACATGGTATATATCTCCACATTTTTTATGTTAAAAATGATGGTAGTAACCATATGATTTATTACACTAACTGGAATGCTTTCAAGTGTAAAAAGAAGCACTCCTTGTAATTGCAACAGGACTATAGGTGAAAACTGGGGACAAATGGTTACCCTACTTTAAAGACTCCAAAAGGGTTATACTAGCCCAGAGAAATATTTTTGCACTTCTGCAAAATAGAGAAAAGAAGAAATGCAGTGCTGACCTTTCTATTTTTTTTTTTTTCACTTACATAATTCCAAATGTAACATTAACTGGTTTTGGTTTTCTGTTCAAAAATGGCCAAATAGGAACAGCTCCAGCCTGCAGTTCCCAGCGAGATCAAACCAGAAGACGGGTGATTTCTGCATTTCCAACTGAGGTACCTGTTTCATCTCACTGGGACTGGTTGAACAGTGGGTGCAGCCCAGGGAGGGCCAGCTGAAGTAGGGCAGGGCGTCGCCTCACCCAGGAAGCACAAGGGGTCAGGGGATTTCCCTTTCATAGCCAAGGGAAGCTGTGACAGTCTGTACCTGGAAAAACGGGATACTCCTGCCCAAATACTGCACTTTTCCCATGGTCTTAGCAACTGGCAGACCAGGAGATTCTCTCCCGTGCCTGGCTCAGTGAGTCCCATGCCCACGGAGCCTTGCTCACTGCTAGTGCAGCAGTCTGAGATCAACCTGTGAGGCTGCAGCCTGGCTGGGGGAGGGTCATCTGCCATTGCTGAGGCTTGAGTAGGTAAACAAAGTGGCCAGGAAGCTCGAACTGGGCGGAGCTGACCGCAGCTCAGCAAGGCCTACTGCCTCTATAGACTCCACCTCTGTGGGCAGGGCATAGCTGAACAAAAGGCAGTAGAAACTTCTGCAGAGTTTCTACCCTGACAGCTCTGAAGGGAGCAGTGGTTCTCCCAGCATGGCGTTTGAGCTCTGAGAACGGACAGACTGCCTACTCAAGTGGGTCCCTGACCTCCGTGTAGACAAACAGCGTCTGGAGTGGACCTCCAGCAAACTCCAACAGACCTGCAGCTGAGGGACCTGTCTGTTAGAAGAAAAACTAACAAACAGAAAGGAATAGCATCAACATCAACAAAAAGGACATCTACACCAAAACCCCATCTGTAGGTCACCAACATCAAAGACCAAAGGTAGATAAAACCACAAAGATGGGGAGAAACCAGAGCAGAAAAGCTGAATGTTCTAAAAACCAGAGTGCCTCTTCTCCTCCAAAGGATTGCAGTTCCTTGCCAGCAATGGAACAAAGCTAGATGGAGAATAACTTTGACGAGTTGACAGAAGTAGGCTTCAGAAGGTCGGTAATAACAAACTTCTCCGAGCTAAAGGAGCATGTTCTAACCCATTGCAAGGAAGCTAAAAACCTTGAAAAAAGGTTAGACAAATGGCTAACTAGAATAAACAGTGTAGAGAAGACCTTAAATGACCTGATGGAGCTGAATACCACGGCACAAGAACTTCTTGATGCATGCACAAGCTTCAATAGCTGATTCAATCAAGTGGAAGAAAGAGTATATCAGTGATTGAAGACCAAATTAATGAAATAAAACAAGAAGACAAGTTAGAGAAAAAAGAGTGAAAAGAAATGAACCAAGCCTCCAAGAAATATGGGACTATGTGAAAAGCCGAAATCTATGTTTGATTGTTGTACCTGAAAGTGATGGGGAGAATGGAACCAGTTGAAAAACACTCTTCAGGATATTATCCAGGAGAACTTCCCCAACCTAGCAAGGCAGGCCAACATTCAAATTCAGGAAAATACAGAGAACACCACAAAGACACTTCTCTAGAAGAGCAACCCCAAGACACATAATTGTCAGATTCACCAAGGTTGAAATGAAAGAAAAAATGTTAGGAGCAGCCAGAGAGAAAGGTCATGTTACCCACAAAGGGAAGCCCATCAGACTAACAGTGGATCTCTTGGCAGAAACCCTACAAGCCAGAAGGGGGGGGGGCATTATTCAACATTCTTTAAGAAAAGAATTTTCAACCCAGAATTTCATATCCAGTCAAACTAAGCTTCATAAGTGAAGGAGAAATAAAATCCTTTACAGACAAGCAAATGCTGAGAGATTTTGTCACCAGCAGGCCTGCCTCACAAGAGTTCCTGAAGGAAGCACTAAACATGGAAAGGAACAACTGGTACCAGCCACTGCAAAAACATGCCAAATTGTAAAGACCATCGATGCTAGGAAGGATCAAATTCACACATAACAATATTAATCTTAAATGCAGATGGGCTAAATGCCCCAATTAAAAGACACAGACAGACAAATTGGATAGAGTCAAGAGCCATCTGTGTGTTGTATTCAGGAGATCCATGTCACATGCAGAGACACACATAGGCTCAAAAAGGGATGGAGGAAGATCTACCAAGTAAATGGAAAGAAAAAAAAAAAAAAAAGCAGGAGTGGCAATCCTAGTCTTTGATAAAATAGACTTCAAACCAACAAAGATCAAAAGAGACAAAGAAGGCCATTACATATGGTACATATATATGCACCCAATACAGGAGCATCCAGATTCATAAAGCAAGTCCTTAGAGACCTACAAAAAGACTTACACTCCCACACAATAATAATGGGAGACTGTAACACCCCACTGTCGATATTAGACAGATCAATGAGACAAAAGGTTAACAACAATATCCAGGACTTGAACTCAGCTCTGCACCAAGCAGACCTAATAGACATCTACAGAATTCTCCACCCCAAATCAATAGAATATACATTCTTCTCAGCACCACATTGCACTTATTCTAAAATTGATCACATAATTGGAAGTAAAGCACTCCTCAGCAAATGTAAAAGAACAGAAATCTCAACCAACTGTCTCTCAGACCACAGTGCAATCGAATTAGAACTCAGGATTAAGAAACTCACGCAAAACCACACAACTACATGGAAACTGAGCAACCTGCTCCTGAATGAATACTGGGTATATAACGAAATGAAGGCAGAAATAAAGATGTTCTTTGAAACCAATGAGAACAAAGACACAATGTACCAGAATCTCTGGGACACATTTAAAGCAGTGTGTAGAGGGAAATTTATAGCACTATAAGCCCACAAGAGAAAGCAGGAAAGATCTAAAATCAACACCCTAGCATCACAATTAAAAGAATTAGAGAAGCAAGAGCAAACAAATTCAAAAGCTAACAGAAGGCAAGAAATAACTAAGATCAGGGCAGAACCGAAGGAGATAGAGACACAAAAAAACCTTCAGAAAATTAATGAATCCAGGATCTGAGGTTTTGAAAAGATCAACAAAATTGATAGACCTTTAGCAAAACTAATAAAGAAGAAAAGACAGAAAAATTAAATAGACACAATAAGAAATGATAAAGGAGTTATCACCACCGATCCCACAGAAATACAAACTACCATCAGAGAATACTATAAACACCTCTGTGCAAATAAACGAGAAAACCTAGGAGAAATGGATAAATCCCTGGACACATACACCCTCCCAAGACTAAACCAGGAAGAAGTTGAATCTCTGAATAGACCAATAACAGGTTCTGAAATTGAGTCAATAATTAGTAGCCTACCAATGAAAAGAAAGTCCAGTAACAGACAGATTCACAGCAGAATTCGACCAGAGGTACAAAGAGGAGCTAGTACCATTCCTTCTCAAACTATTCCAATCAATAGAAAAAGAGGGAATCCTCCCTAACTCATTTTATGAGGCCAGCATCATCCTGATATCAAAGCCTGGCAGAGACACAACAAAAAAAAGATAATTTTAGATCAATATCCCTAATGAATATTGATGTGAAAATCCTCAGTAGAATACTGGGAAACTGAATCCAGTAGCACATTAAAAAGCTTATCCACCACAATCATGTTGGCTTCATCCCTGGGATGCAAGGCTGGTTCAACATATGCAAATCAACAAATGTAATCCATCACATAAACAGAACCAATGACAAAAACCACATGATTATCTCAATAGATGCAGAAAAGGCCTTCCACAAAATTCAACAACCTTCATGCTAAAAACTCTCAATAAACTAGTTATTGATGGAACATATCTCAAAATAACAAGAGCTTTTCTGACAAACCCACAGCCAACATCATTCTGAATGGGCAAAAACTGGAAGCATTCCCTTTGAAAACTGGCACAAGACAAGGATACCCTCTCTCACCACTCCTATTCAACATAGTGTTGGAAGTTCTGGCCAGAGCAATCAGGCAAGAGAAAGAAATAAAGGGTATTCAGTTAGGAAAAGAGAAAGTCAAATTGTCTCTGTTTGCAGATGACATGATTGTATATTTAGAAAACCCCATCATCTCAGCCCCAAATCTCCTTAAGCTGATAAGCAACTTCAGCAAAGTCTCAGGATATAAAATCAATGTGCAAAAATCACAAGCATTCCTATACACCAACAACAGACAAAGAGAGAATGAAATCATGAATGAACTCCCATTCACAATTGCTACAAATAGAATAAAATACCTAGGAGTCCAACTTACAAGGGATGTGAAGGATCTCTTCAAGGAGAACTATAAACCACTGCTCAAGGACATAAAAGAGGACACAAACAAATGGAAGAACATTCCATGTTTATGGATGGGAAGAATCAATATCGTGAACATGGCCATACTGCCCAAGGTAATTTATAGATATTCAATGCCATCCTCATCAAGTTACCAATGACTCTTCACAGAATTGGAAAAAACTACTTTAAAGTTCATATGGAACCAAAAGAGCCCACATTACCAAGACAATCCTAAGTATAAAGATCAAAACTGGAGGTATCACGCTACCTGACTTCAAACTATACTACAAAGCTACAGTAACCAAAACAGCGTGGTACTGGTACCAAAACAGAGATATAGACCAATGGAACAGAACAGAAGCCTCAGAAGTAACACCACAGATCTACAACCATCTGATATGATAAACCTGACAAAAACAAGAAATGGGGAAAGGATTCCCTATTTAATAAATTGTTCTGGGAAAACTGTCTAGCCATATGTAAAAAGGTGAAACTGGATCTCTTCCTTATACACCTTATACAAAATTAATTCAAGAAGGATTAAAGACTTAAATGTTAGACCTAAAATCATAAAAACCCTAGAAGAAAACCTAAGCAATACCATTCAGGACATAGGTATGGGCAAAGGCTTCATGACTAAAACACAAAACAATGGCAACAAAAGCCAAAATAGACAAATGGGATCTAATTAAATTAAAAAGCTTTTGCATGGCAAAAGAAACTACCATCAGAGTGAACACATAACCTACAGAAAGGGAGAAAATTTGTCATCTACCCATCTGACAAAGGGCTAATATTCAGAATCTATAAAAAACTCAAACAAATTTACAAGAAAAAAAAACCCATGAAAAAGTGGCAAAGGATATGAGCAGACACTTCTCAAAAGAAGACATTTATGCAGCCAACAGATGCATGAAAAAATGCTCATCGTCCCTGGTCATCAAAGAAATGCAAATCAAAACCACAATGAGGTACCATCTCACGCCAGTTAGAATGGCAATCCTTAAAAAGTCAGGAAACAACCGGTGCTGGAGAGGATGTGGAGAAATAGGAACGCTTTTACACTGTGGGTGGGAGTGTAATTAGTTCAACCCTTGTGTGCTGAGACCAGCTCGGTCGTGGACACCCTAACCCAGTGGCACTAGAGGAATTAAAGACACACACACAGAAATATAGAGGTGTGAAGTGGGAAATCAGGGGTCTCACAGCCTTCAGAGCTGAGAGCCTCAAAAAGAGATTTACCCACGTTTTTATTAACAGCAAGCCAGTTATTAGCATTGTTTTTATAGACATTAGACTAACTAAAAGTATCCCTTATGGGAAACGAAGGGATGGGCCAAAATAAAGGGATGGGTTGGGCTAGTTTTCTGCAGCAGGAGCATGTCCTTAGGGCACAGATCGCTCATGCTATTGTTTGTGGTTTAAGAATGCCTTTAAGTGATTTTCTTTTTCTTTTTTTTGAAAAGAAAGAAGAATAACTATTTATTTGCAAATGACATAATCTTGTGTATAGAAAATTCTAAGAAATCACTAAAAAATATTAGAACTAATAAGCTCAGCAAGGTTGCAGGATACAAAAAATCAATTGTATTTCTATAAAATGGCAATGTACAATTCAAAAATGATATTACAAATTCTTTTTAGAACAGTAGCACACACTTTGGGAGGCTGAGACGGGCGGATCACGAGGTCAGGAGATCGAGACCATCCTGGCTAATACGGTGAAACCCTGTCTCTACTTAAAAACACAAAAAACTAGCCGGGCGATGAGGCGGGCACCTGTAGTCCCAGCTACTTGGGAGGCTGAGGCAGGAGAATGGCGTAAACCCGGGAGGCGGAGCTTGCAGTGAGCTGAGATCCGGTCACTGCACTCCAGCCTGGGTGGCAGAGCAAGACTCCGTCTCAAAAAAAAAAAAAAAAAAAAAAAAAAAAAGAACAGTAGCATAAAGAATAAAATGGAAATAAATTTTACAAAGGAAGTACAAAACTTACACTCTGAAAAACTACAAAACCTTGTTGAAAGAAATCAAATAAGATTTAAATAAATGAAAAAACATCTCAGGTTCATGGAGCAGAAGACTTAATTTTGTTTGTTTTTTTTTTTAGTATTTATTTATTATTATTATTATTATTATTGTTGTTGTTGTTGTTATTTATTATACTTTAAGTTCTAGGGTACATGTGCATAATGTGCAGGTTTGTTACATATGTATACTTGTGCCATGTTGGTGTCTACCCTGAATGGGCCAGGTCTTCCTTGCCCTTATTCTGGTAAACCCACAACCTTCCAGTGTGGGCATGATGGCCATCATGAACATGTCACAGTGCTGCAGAGATTTTGTTTGTGGCCAGTTTTGGGGCCAGTTTAAGGCCAGATTTTGGGGGGCCTGTTCCCAACAACTGTGGAAGACAGTGTGGCAATTCCTCAAGAATCTAGAACTAGAAATACCATTTGACCGAGTGATCCCATTACTGGGAATATACTCAAAGGATTATAAATCATGTTATTATAAAGACACATGCACACATATGTTTATTGCAGCACTATTCACAATAGCAAAGACTTGGAACCAACCCCAATGTCCATCAATGATAGACTGGATTAAGAAAATGTGGCACATATACACCAGGGAATACTATGCAGCCATAAAAAAAGGATGAGTTCATGTCCTTCGCAGGGACAAGGTTGAAACTGGAAACCATCATTCTGAGCAAACTATCACAAGGAGAGAAAACCAAACACTGCACGTTCTCACTCATAGGTGGGAATTGAACAATGAGAACACTTGGACACAGGGCAGGGAAGACTACCTGTCGGTGGGTGGGGGGTGGGGGAGGGATAGCATTAGGAGAAATACCTAATGTAAATGATTAGTTAATGGGTGCAGCAAACCAACATGGCACATGTACACCTATGTAACAAACCTGCACATTGTGCACATGTACCCTAGAACTTAAAGTATAATGATAATTTAAAAAATTAACTGTTTTACCTATCTTATATTCAGAGCATTATTTCAAGTCAAAACATTTAAAGTATACATTTGTTTGCAAATTTCTTTTGTTTCCAAGATTGTGTGTGTTGGTTAGATTTTCAGTTAAATTATAAAAATTTTTGCTTTCTACTTTAAACCACCTTTTAATAGGTTCATTTGATTTATTCTGTTCTGACCTCAGGCAATCTTTTGCTTTCCTTGTACCACTAGAAGGCAGGATGTTTTCAAAAATATTGATACTGTATATGGTTCGAAGTCTATCTTCAAAGTTTCTACAGAGGTCTCTTAGGCTTTTGGCCTTAGTTCATTTTATAAAACCAAAATTTTGGTGTCCTTTGTATGTCTTTAATGTCATCTGAATAAAGTTCTTGTTAGTAATGTTGTCACCTCTTATGTTTATATTATAGGTGAAGGGCAACCACAGGTTTAAATGAAGACAAGCTGAAACGATGCAAAGTGTTCTCATAATGGATATTTGAGATTTAAAGTTATCTCAATAAAATGTCACAATTTTTCTCCAAAAAAGTCTTGTACATCATCTGTTAAATGTATTCCTAGGTATTTGATAACACTGAAAATTGTATCATTTAAAAAATTTTCCTATTTTGACCAAGCTGATATTGTCTAGTTATAATGTTTGATACCAATTTTCTGTCCAGCAACCTTGCTAAATGTGCCTATTCCAAATTTACCTCTAGATCCCTTTAGAATTTCAACATGTAAAATCATGATTTTTGAATAATGACAACTTGTTTCTGACATATGAAACATTATGCTTTTTTTCCTTTTCCCATTTACACACTGGATGGACCCATCCAGTACAATATTGAATAGAATGAGTATTGGCAGACATCCTTGTCTTATGCCTGATAGGAAATGGACAATTTTAAACATTTCACTGTGTTTACTGTGCTATTTTGGTAGATATATTTTATCACAACAAGGAATTTCAATTCTATTCCTTGTTTGCTAAGAATACTTATCTTGAATATCTTGACTTTCAACAAGCACTTATGGTGCATCCATTTAAATGATCATAGAATTTTGTCCTCCATTTGCCTGTTAATATGGTGAATTACATTGGTGAGTTGCTATGTTTAAGCCAACCTTGCATCCTTAGGGGAAAATTTGGTCATGACGTTATTCTTTGGGGTTTTTAAATTGATACGTAGCTTTTGTACATATTCATGGGGCACACGTGGTATATTTTCTTTTCTTCCCTGAAGCCCATTGGTTTTTTTCTGATATTTTGTCACATGCATGTAGAATGCATAATGATCAAGTCAAGGTATTTGGTGTATCCATCATCTCAAGTATTTGTCATATCTACGCTTATACATACTTCCTGTATACAATACATTGCTGTCAATTATGTCACCTTACTCTGTTATAGAATGTTAGAACTTACTCCTTCTATCTAATTGTGTGTTCATACCCATTAACCAACCTCTCTTCATCCGTCTTCCCCATCCACAGACCCTTCTCAGCCTCTGGTATCTATCATTTTACTCTCTACCTCTGTGAAATCATACATTTTTATGGCCAAATAATGTTCCATTGTGTATATACCATGGCTCTTTATCCATTAATCTATTGATGGACATTTAGGTTGATTCCATGACATATTATCATTTTTGAATAATCTATGTCTTAATAATTTGTTTATGATTTTATGTATATCCTCATCAGTGACATCATCCTATGCTTTTATTCATTTTTTTTCTTTGTTGAACTTTGGTATTAAGGTTACACTAGCTTTACAAAATGAACTGGGATATAAAACATCTTTCTATTCTTTGGAGTTGAAGTCTCTGTAAGACTTCGAATAACTTAGGGCTAAGTTTTTCCATGTTCATTTGTTTCTGGATTGCATCTCTTTTTTAAGCTTTGGACCCTACTTAAAGAGGCAGATGGAGCACCTCTAGGTTGCTATGCCTTCAAACTTTGTAAGGTGCCTATCTTCCCTACAAGATGCCTCCAATGATGCTGTCACTCTGAAAACTACCTGCTCTTGTTTTTGTAGAGATGTTAACCTCTGTAGACAGAAAGTTAAAAATTGCCACTCTAATAATTTGTTTACATAATTTTGATCTGTGGTATGTGGTTGTGAATGGATGGGCTGACCAACCCTATAGCTGTGTATAGTTATGCCAATAGCTCCATTTATTCATTTCTTTATATAATAACAGGAATAACAACTCACATTTATTGTGTACTATCTGTTAGCCACCTCTCAGTATGAGGTTTCATTGTTTCTGATCTCGTTTAATCCTTTAAAAAAGTGAGTCAGAGTTTTCATAAAATTTACAATAACTAACTCTGGTAAGAAGCAGATATGGGGATTCAAAATCTAAGTTCAAAGCCTTTGGTCTTTCTCAAAGTAAATACTTCTGAAAGTGCTGAATGCAGAACTGAGGTTGTATATGTTGACTTTAAGTGGTAATCCGATGTTTTCACATAAATTTATGGTAGTTGATATTATTTTTTATTGTTTAACATAAAAGGATTTATTCATCTCTTGAAAGAAGGTTTCCCAAAATGTGGTACACAGATCTCACATGGGTTCCCAGATGTATGTTACAAAAACAAGCATTAATTTTTTAAAAAAATAAGGACATCTTCTACTGTGCTACAAGAAAATACAACTAGAGTACACTAAAGCTATTTGGAACAGTTTGTGAGGACTCGGAAAAAACAACTGATATCACAGTCTTCACATGGAAAAATGACACATCTGCAAATATGACCTTTCTTTAAAAACTTTGAGGTGGAGGAAAAGAAGCACCAAACCTCTTTTTCCATCTACATAATTCCATCAGCCTGAAAGTCACCACATCTCATTCAGAAGCTCCTGCAGCTGCCTGGTTGCAGCCTGATATCCCTCTTACTATAGATAATACATGAGTTACAACTCTGAGCTCTGTTCATATCCTCACCCCCGCAAAAGATAATGCTGCAACAAAAGGCCCTACTCAGAATCTGCACTGCTTAGGGAGGGGAAGGGGATTATAATCAGCAATTATTTCTCCCTTTTACAGAGATTTTAAAATGTTTTCTGATCCAAAAGGACTGAAAAGCTAGGGTACAAATAAAAAGTGAGACTAACTGTAGGGAATCCTATTTGCCACAAAATATATGAGAAGTCCCTAGGCTGTTGAGCTGGATGAAAGAATTGGGGCCTAGCTAGAAGAAAGGGGAAAGCAACCAGGGCAACTTGCTAAAGCAAAATGAGTTGGGTCCTAGCTGCACTGTCTGCTTATAAGCTATGAAATGAAATAACCATGGGTGTCCATTCTGGCTCTGACACACTGACCTTGAGATGGTGGGAAAAATGCACTCATTGGGTCAGTTTCCCTATTTTTAAAGTAGAAATTAGAATATTTACACTAAATGATTACTGTGAAGAATAAATGAGTTAACATTTGAAGTAGGAACTACTTTGCAGATGGACTTGTTTTATTCCATTTTTCTTTTTCCAAAAATTTTAATTGACATATAACTGTACGTGATTGTGGGGTACACCAAGCTTATTTAACTTGTGGCCTGATGGCCACATGTGCCCCAGGACAGCTTTGAATGCAGCCCAACACAAATTCGTAAACTTTCTTAAAACATTATGAGGTTTTTTTTGCGATTTTTTTTAGCTCATCAGCTATTGTTAGTGTTCATATATTTTGTGTGTGGCCCAAGACAATTCTCCTTCCTCCTTCTAGCTATTTTAAACTGTATGTTGTTGTTAACTATAGTCATCCTACAGTGGTATAGGACACTAGAATTTATTTCTCTTATCAAGCTCTTATTTTATATCCTTTAACACATCTCTCCCTATCCTTCCCTTCCCTCTACCCTTCACATCCTTTAGTTTTCTTTTTTTTTTCATTCAGATTTTCAGATGAGATCAGTAAGGTGGTAAGACCGTAGACTTCACTTAAATTTTGAAAAACTTTTTATGTCATTTACTTTCACAGTTAGATCTCTAACAGGTCATGCTGCTTTTGAATTTTGAGTAGGAATATAAGGTTACCTTTTTAAATGAATTTGATTTCATAAACTTTAAATAAATAATTTAATAGCAATGTAGCTGGTGTAGGACGTGGCATCTATTCTAATAACCAAAGTCTGGTGAAATCAACCCTAAGTCATGATATGTGCTGAGAACTTCTTGTTCTGTGTGATGTCAAGGAAAATAAAATATTCTGGCTTCCAAGTGATCAGTCAGTTTCTAAGCAGCATTGCAGTGGCTAACAGGGCCACAAGGATCACTACTGCAATTGTTAGGTTGGCTTGCCACACTTCCATAGATTTGGCCAGTAAGAAGATAATTGAGCCCAAATGGATCCAAACAGTATATTACAGACACAGCAAAAGCAAGATCAGCATTGTGTCAGCTCCCTGGTTCCCTGGTTCCACAGTTTGACACCGAATCAGTGACTGCACAGATAGTAGGTTGCTCTACCAGTGAGGAGCACACAGCTGTACCCTAAGGTGGTAAGCAGTTTTATACCTCACAGTTGTACCTTAAAATGGGGCAAGGAGGAATGTCCTGGGCTTATGATTAATGACCTTGTGTCAGCTTCTAGCAAAATAGGGAAGCAGGTGGAAAAGTTCCTTGTGGCAACTCCTCACTAGGTTGTTTATTCCCCCTCGCCCCAAGAGGAACCACTGCATGTTTGACAATATTCTAGTCAGCGTACAGTTAATCCTTGCTGATGTGGCCTATGTGGGGACATGCAAGGTCACCAGGGCACCAAGGCAAAGCCACTCTTCTACATCTGGCACAAAGTGAAAAGCTGTATATATGGTACCTGCAAACATAATATCTACAATAGTGACTCCTAAATGGAGGAGATGATTTTACTGCCAAGATCATTACAACAGCATGTTTCAGAAAATATCTGGGATGCTAGAAATGAAAAGACCAAAGATGTACAGTGTTTGACATGGGGGTCATATCACACTGTGGTGGAACAGACAGACATATAAACAGAAAAGGAATTTAAGTACAAAGTGGAAAAAATGGAAGAGACTCAGCAGGAAAATTAAAACTGTGAGCAGGGTATCCAAGACTCTGGATATAGAATAGTTATATAAGATATAGAATAGTTATATCACTTCCCCAAATTTCCCCCTTCCTTTTTTATTCAACCACTCCTCCAAGCTCCAGTCCCTGGAGACCACCAATCTGTTCTCCATCCCTCTAGTCTTGCCTTTTGCAGAACGTTATATAAATCAAGTTATAAAATGCATTACCTTTTGAGTCTTTTTTCACTTTGCATAATACATTTGAGATTCACCTATGCTGTTGCACATATCAGTATTTCATTACTTTTATTGTTGAGTCATATTTCCCTGTATGGATATAATATAGTATGTTTATCCATTCATCAGTTGAAATATTTGAAATTGTTTTCAGTTCTGGGTCACTATGAATAAGGCCATCATAAGTGTCCATCTGCAGGTTCTGTGGAACATAACTTTTCAATTGTCTTGCATGAATATCTAGGATTGGAATTGCTGGTTCATATAGTGAGTATATGTTTAACTTCATAAGAAATTGCCAAACGTTTTTCAAAGTGGGTGTATCATTTTGCATCCCTACCAGCAATGTGAGAGTTCCAGTTGCACTGTATTCTAACTAGTAATTAATATTGTCAAAGTTCTTTTTAAATTTTTATTCTCATTTTAGCTTTTAGAATAGGTACTTGTGATTTTGATTTGCATTTCCATCGTGATTTATGATATCGATATCTTTTCCTGCGCTTACGTGCCATCCATATATCTTCTTTGGTGAAGTGTTCAAATCTTTGGTTCATTTCAATTGGGTTATTTCTTACTATTGATATTTGAGTGTTCTTTATATATTCTGAAAGCAAGTACTTTATCAGATATGTGTTTTGCACATATTTTCTTTTTCTATGTGGCTTGTATTGTCTTTCTCTTAATTTTGTCTTTTTAATGTTGAATTTCAAAGATTTTAATGTTGAAGTTCAATGTATCAGTATTTTTTCACATAGATGGTGTTTTTGGTGTCTTATGTAACAAATCTTTGCCTAACGTTATTAATTTTCTGGGGTTGTCATAACAAATTACCATAAAATTGGTGGCTTAAAGCAACAGAAATGTATTCTCTACACTTCCAGACACCAAAGGTCCAAAATCAAGGTGTGAGCAAGGTTGGTTCCTTTTGGAGGCTCTGAGGGAGAATATGTTCCATTTCTGGCTCCTAGCTTCTAGTGGAAATTCTTGCTCCAATTTCTGCCTCCATTTTCAGATGGTGTTTTGTGTTTCTCTGTGTTCTATTCTTTTCTTACAAGAGCAGCACTCATTGGATTTAGGGCCCATCTTAATCTAGCATGACCTCATCTTAAATAACTAATTAATTCTACAAAGATCCTATTTCCAAATAAGGTCACATTCTGAGCATTCAGGTGAACACTAACTAAAGGCCACAAATATCTTATATATTTTTGTTCTAGAAGTTTTGCTCCTTTTGGTGACAACTTCAGCTCCATGGTCCAAATTAGGTTCATTTATGTATGTGGTGTGGATTATAAGTAAAGGTTCATTTCTTGTTCTTATGAAATCCAATACCCCAAAAGTATTTGTTGAAAAGATTGTCTTTCCCCATTGCCTTTACACCTTTGTTGAAAATAATTTGATTAAATGAGTCTATTGCTAGACCATATTCACTGATTTTTTTGGTCAATACTACATTCTTTTTTTTTTTTTTTTTTTTTTTTTTAAGAGATGGGAGTCTTACTCTGTCAGCCAGGGTGGAGTGCAGTGGCATGGTTATAGCTCACTGCAGCCTCAAATTCCTGGGCTCAAGCGATACTCCTGCTTCAGTTTCCTGAGTAGCTGGGACTATATGCAAGCACCACCACACCTAGCTAATTCCACATCCTCTTGATTACTGTAGGATTATAGGGAGTCTTAAAATCAGGTAGAGTGAATTCTTCATCATTGATCTTCTTCAGAATTGTTTTTGGTATTTTAGTTCCTTTGCCTTTCTATACAGTTTCGAGAAGCAGCTTTATTGAAGTAGGTTGAAGACAGAATGGTCTCAGCACAACGAAGCAGTTTTTCCTTTGAAGGGAACCAAATATATGTGTCAGTAGCTGCAGTAGGACATATGAGAAGGGGGTGAGGTTTTTCCTCCTTAGCTTAGGGAATGATCCAATATAGAGGGGGCCATTGATGGTTCAGGAACAGGAGTGATCATTGCAGGAGCAAAGCTCCTGAGAAGGTGGGAGGCGTGGGATCCTGAGCTGAAGTGAGGCCACTGGCTTCAGTTAGGAGCATTGTATGCAGAAGGGCGGCAGAGAATGCCAGAGCAGGCATGGGTAGACTGGATTTGGGAAGCTCTGAGAATTCCCAGCAGATTTCTTCTGTCCTCTCAATGAATTATTAGAGGAAGTCATTCAAATGGAGAAGAGATTCTAGCATTATCAGGGAATATTGTAGTGGTGGAGGTAGGATGAGAGTGAAAGTGAAAAGCTATGCTCTTATGGTCATGGATTTAAGGTAAAATAATTTAGAAGGTTTTAAGGTTTTCTTATCACTGCTCAGCTGCTCAGATACAGGCATCATTATATGGCCATTATATTAGTAGGAGGAAGAGGAGTGCTAGCACACATAATAGATATCATAATACCTCCTGAAGGCCACTAAAAGTATTTCTGTTTGTTTGTTAAGGCTGCCATCAAAAACTACCACCGACTGGGTGGCTTAAACAACAGAAATGTATTTTCTCACAATTCTAGAGGCGAAAAGTCTGAGATCAAGGTGTCAGCAGAGTTTGTTTCTTCTAAGACCTCTCTCCTTGCCTTGTAGATGGCTGTTTTCTCCTTGTGTCTCAATCATAGTTTTCCCTACCTACATGTCTGTGTCCCAATTTCCTCTTGTAAGGACACCAGGCATATTGCATTAGGGCCCACTCTAAATACCCCATTTGACTTAATTACCTCTTCAAAGACAGTCACATTCTGAGGTACTCGGGGTTAAGACTTCCACATGTGAATTTTGAGCATACACAACTCAGCTAAACAGCAGTATTATTTTATTATTAGTTTTATTCCTATTGTTACTATAATTTATTTCATTTTTTAAATTAACCTGCAAGGTAGGAGGTAGTCACTAAAGCTCAGGAGCTGTATCTCTTGCTGAACCTCACCAGGAATGAAAGCACTAGTCAAACAGACAAAACTCATGTGTTTTTAGTATATATAGCTGAGATAGAAAGTCAACCTATTTGTTATCATGAATTCGTTTGTTATCATTAAATTATAAATATTCGGCATCGGTAAAGAAAATAATGAAAAATAATCAGTCTCATCAAATCTACAAGTATAATGGAAATCATACTGAATTTAGAGTCCAGTGAGATACACTTGGTCAGGCAACTGCAGAAAAATGCTGCCAAGGGTCCTCACCCCTGCATCCCCGAGGCAGGTGATTAATAGGGGAATCCTGAGACCACTGCAAACATTCACACATTCACACCTGTCCAAACCAACACATCTGTAACGATTTATGAAAGGAACAAAAAACAGCTCTACTTCCCAAGTTTTAGGAGTGGGGATATCATCAGCAACACCTGAGAAATTGTGGCACACCACTGCTTGTACAGGGTCCTTGGACATTTAGGTGTCAAGATTGAGTCACCAGCAACACTAGAGAATGTATCAGAAGCTGATCTATGTCCTTTGTGACAGAAACTTTCTAAATGATGAGGTTCACATGTATTTGCTGTTCTGTGGATCACCTTGAATCAGCATCTTGCATTGGACATTTTTAAGATGCACAGATTATTTTCAAGTTTTTTGACTTGGGGAATAAGCCACCTGTAAAATTTACACAGAAATTCAATGGACTACAAACAGTCAAGCTGAAGAAGAACACAGGTGAAGAACTTACTAAAATCAACACTCATTATAAAACACTAGTAATTAATACAGTGATGTATTGACACTAGGATAGTAAAAATAAACCAATGGAACAGAATACTCAAGAAATAGTCCCAATCATATAAAATCACCTGACTTACTACAAAGGAGCCATTGCAACTAAGGGAAGAAAGAATGATTCTTGATCATTGGATACCACATGGAAATTAAATATTGGGCCTTTGGTCATATTGGCCACAAAAATCAATTCCTGATGGAGCTTTTGATCAAAAATTGGTCAAAATATGAAAATTAAAACAAGCTAGAGGTAGCATAGGAAAATATTCTTATGACTTCAGAGTAGGCATAGTTTTTTTTTTTTTTAAAAAGGACATGATGAGCACTAAGAATAAAAGATTGACAATATATAATTGATTAAAATTAAGATCATCTGTTCATCCCCAAGGCACCACTGAGAAGATAAAAAAACTGGCCATTGAATGGGAATATGTTAGTTCTAATACATATATCCAAAAAAGGACTCATGTAGAATATCTAAGGAACTTCCACAAATGACCAAGAAAAAGGCAGACAATCTAGTAAGAATAGGCAAAAGGCTTGGAAAGCCATTTCACAAAAAAACAATAACCAAGTAGAAAATAAATATGAATATGTGCTCAATAAGTGTTCAACATCTTTAGTCATCAGGGAAATACAATTAAAACCACAATAAGATACTACTACATGCTCACTATAATGGTTAAATTGAGAGGGAGGGAGAGGGAAAAAAATCCACTGTTGACAAGGATCTGAAGAAACTGCAGCTGGAGGGCGCTCCCACACTGCTTCTGGAACGTAGTTCGTTTCAACCACTTTTGCCAACTGTTTCCTTGTAACACTTAAAACTAAGCATTTAAAGCGGCATCCCCTATTACAGCAGTGCCACTCCTTAGCTTGTACAGCCCAAGTCTTCACTTAATGTAGTTGGCTAGGTTCTTGGAAATTTCTACTTTATGTAAAAATGTGCAGTAGGTCCCCAGATAACGTCATTTCCTTCAACACCACTTTGTTACAGCATTTATGAGAAAAAAGTGGTTTTGTTATATGTTGCTTCACTTAAAGTCACAGTTTCCAAGAACTTGTTGATGACATTAAGTTACTGTACCTAACAGCTATGTGCCCATAGGTTTACATGAAACAAGTGCAGGAATATTAATAGCATTGATTCATAAGATCAAAAATGAGAAATAATCCAAATGTCCATCAACTTTAAAATGAATAATAAAATTGTTGAGTATTCAAGCAATGAATTATTAGACAGAAATGAAAAATGTTAAACTACTTCTATGTGTAACAGGATAGATGAATTTCACAAACATAAGATAGAATGAAAGAAACCAGGCATGAAAAGCTTACATATAGTGCCATTCCATTCACAGAATGTTACAGAATGTTACAAAAAACAAGCAAAACTATTCTTTTAAGTTGGGTTAATGATTGGGAAAGGATTGTTATGGAGGCTTCTTTGGCGATGTTAATGGTGGAGCACAGGGGATATTTAAGATTGTGAAACTCCTCTATATGATGCTGGATACATTATGCATTTATTAAAACTCATAGAACTGTACAACACAAATAGTGAGCCCTAATGTAAATTATGGACTTTGGTCAATAATAATGTCAAAGTTGGTTTATTAATTATAGTAAATGTACTAAATTAATAATAGGGGAAATTGAGGGGAAGGGCTTCCTATGCAGCTTTTCTGTAAACCTAAAACTTCTCTAAAAATATAGTCTATTAATTTTTAAAAAGTCAAAATAGTGATAATTTTTGCTGGATTAATGATTGGGAAAGGATTATGATGGGAGTTTCGGTGGTGCTGGTAATGCTCTATATTATGGTGTGAATATTGATGATGTGCGTGGTTCATTGTGTAAAATTCATCAAGTTGTATTACTAAAATTTAGGGGTGTATGTAATGAAAAAAACATACTCCCCATAAAAGAAGTCCCAGAAAAACCAAACTGAAGTTTAGAAGCTAAAGGCCTTGTTAGAACACTCTTGTAGTTTGAGAAATCTGTAAACACAACTGCTGATTGCTAAAATTAGTCCTGAGATAAATAGCCTGAAATCAGTTGTGAAAAGAAGCCATTTTTCTTCCAAACTTGATTCTCCAGAATATGATACCCATTTCTGAGCCCATGGTTGTAATGAATCTACTGTATTGCTTAGTAAGTGTGCGTCTATCCAAAACATGTTCATTGTACAGATGCTACTTGAGGCTTTTACTGTGGGACAGGAAACACAGGCACTTTCCTGACCCCAGACTTTGAAGGCAAAATATACAGTTGGATGTGATTTGTCATCTTCATCTCAGAAACCTGTGAACTTTGTGGAGCTTCTTGCTGACCATGGAAAGCCTATCACTTCTCTTTGGGGATTGCCCTGTAGTGCCAGGTCTTCAAAGCACACCATCAGTTACCAAGTAAATTATTTTCTCCTCCAGACTGATGATGTGTTTGGAGGAAGGGAGGGATATCCTACCACCCTCTGTCACTTTGGGGAAAGCTGCAAGGTTGATTAAGTGAACTAGTGGCCATATTGTATGGAGCTCCAACTATATAGCAGGCACACCCCTTTGTGCCCCCAAATCCTGTTCCCATTATCTTCTTAACCTTGCAGTGTAACTCTTATGATGCCTTTTGAAAAGAGTTATGACAGTTAAGATATAGGTAGATTTTTACCAAGTTAAAGAACACTATTCACACTCTTCCATGTCATGTGTTACATTGCAATGTTAAACATTAATTTTTCATTTGTTTCTCAGAACCAATATTCACACCATGATATAGAACATTACCAGCACCACAGAAACTCCCATCATAATCCTTTCCCAACCATTAACCCAGCACAATTTTCTACTATTTTAACTTTTAAAAAATTAATGGAGCTAGGTCCACATTGCAATAATTTGATGAATAACAATATGAAAACAACTGTCATTGCTCTTATATGGTAAGTGCAATTTGGCTGTTCATTGATGGAATCACCTATCATCTTGAAAGTATACCACTAGAAAGTATACCACCTTTCAAGAAGGATCTTGAAAGTATACCACTAATCAATCCCTTTTTTCTTGTGTTTCATACTAGATGCTGGGTACGCAGAAACCTTAATCCTCATTATTGTTGTTAATCTAAACCTTAATTGAGCACATGTGTTCCAGGCACTGGGTTATGTGCTACCCCAGTAAAAGTCCAGACCATTTCAGGCACATAGATAATGTTTTTCTCACTTTACAGAGAAGAAGCTGAGGAGATGAGATGTTGACTTGCCACAAATTGAATACCAATTCTAGGTTTTCCAGGTTCTGTCTACATGATGTTGTGTTGGTGACTTACCCTTTTATGAACTTCAGTTTCCTCATCTATAAATTGGGTTTAGTTACAATATGCACTGCCTTTGTTTTTGGTGGGTTCAGTAGAATACACTGCCTCAGTGTCTGTATGGAGTAGATGAAATCACATATGAGGTACTTAGCCCAGTTGTTTGCAAAGAGCAAATGCTCAACACATCATAATAATGGTGGTCAATACTATTACTACTATAGAAAATTCCAGACTGTGGTCTATCACTGGAGAAAGACGTAGTGCAATCTGTGGAAGATGTTTAGAAGGACTAATTTGCCAACTCTTGTCACAACGATTTTCTTTAAGAAGGATCTTGAAAGTATACCACTAATCAATCCCTTTTTTCTTGGGGTATGTCATTAAAAGCTACATAAGATAATAAAAATATTGCAAGTTTAAAGTAGGCTGAAGGCCTTCTTACAGAAGTGGTGAAGATGCTAGGCAATAATGGCTTCTTGTCTTATCCCTTATTTCCCATAGCTGCTGCCAAAAATCATGTTCTCTGGACAAGATCTTTAAATTTCATATTATATATATTTTTCAAGACACTGAGATGTTGCCTAAGATCAGCATTACTTGTTTTCTGGTGTTGTGTAAGTTTTTTTGAATGCAGATACATGCAGTTATTTACAAGATAACACTGGAATAAAGAAAGTAAAGTTCCTGAAGTTGAAAACACTTGGTTTACCATTATCTCCATTCCCCCACAATACCCCTGGCAGTAGATAAAAGTATCCATGTTTTATAGAACTGAGCCTCAGGGATGTTAAGTGACTTGTCCTCAATCACTATGTGGTCTCCCTGAATCCAAAAGCATCCCTGGCTGCTCTGACACATGGTCATGACCCCAGTCAGCCTTTTCTTAGTATCTGCAGCTTATCAGAAGATTTTAAGACAGAAGATAATTCTATAAAGTGACCATATACTGATCTTAGCTGCCATCTCACTCTTTGTAAGGACACAGCTTCTTCCTGTGGGCCACTCATTTGCATAGTTTGCTTCAGATTCAACAATTTGGGGAGCTATGGCCTGGAAAATAATTATGTGGGGTTTAAGAACTCTGTATATGTACTGGGTCAGTCCTGTGGTTGCTCTAGGGTCTTATTCTAGGGAACCACACCGCTCTGCCATTGTAAAATTTCTACACTGGAATCCAGGAATTCCTCAAAACTTTCTTTGGGGCACAAACAATCAGAGGTAACATCCTAATCTCTGCCATTTTCAATGTGTGTGACCTGTGGCAAGACATTTACTCACTCTGAAACAATTTTCTTATCTGTCACGTGAGGTAACTGCCTTGCAGATTGGCTCTGAAGATTTCATGGAATAGCACATGTAATCTGACACAGCAGAGTGAGAGTGCCAGAGAACACCAGTTTCTTACTTTATCCTCTTACTGCCCATTCTATTCCTTGGCTTCAGTTACCAGCACATTATGCTTTGGACCAAATCTCTTCTTAAATCACCCCTGCCTCAAGTCTCCTTCATCTAGCTACTCAGTTCTGAAAACAGGGGAAAGAATTTTGTGAACCCAGAGGGAAATTTCTTGGTCACAGTTTCAGTTAGGAAAGACATTTCATTATTATATGGATTCCCACAATTAACCACATCTCCTTTTGGTTAGATCCTAAGAACCTTCCATGGTTGCCTACCATGGGCCTGGCCCTGTACCCTCTCTTTTTTTCCTATGTCTCCCTCTGATCAACAGGTCAGTCTCAGCTCCTTCCCTCCACAGCAACCTCTAGATCCTCCATGCTCCAGCCCCTCCTCTGCCCTTTCCACGAGGAGGACAATTTCCATCTCTTCCTAAGGTTCCTGTCTGAATTCTCACTTCCAAAAAAGAGCTCTGTAACTAAGAGCCCTCTTCAGGATGCTCACTCCTTCATAGTCCTTAGGAAAGTGTACACAATTGTTTTATGCTCTCAAAATATTTAAAAATGATCTTCCCTCCATTCTAGTAGGCCTCAGCATCAAATCTGTAGGCAACGGGCCAGAGGATCTGCAGAATGTTCTCTAGGATGAGAAGTCACTGAAAGTATTAAGAGCAGATGGTCTGAGAACCAAGGAGAGCTAGATCAGTGAGAAAAGGAGGAAGGAACCAAGGGAATCAACTGGGAATAATAAAGTTGGGGACTGCCTGCAGTGCACTCTATGTGGGCTTTAGTATCAAATAGACTTGGGTTAGAGTCCTGGTCCTCCCATACTAGCTATGTGACCCTGAGAAAGTTAATTAACTTCTCTGGGTCTCTGTATTCTCATCTGTGATGATAGAACATAAAGTGCATAAAATTATGCAACTTTTTCTTCAGAAATTTTTAAATTTTTCTTATTTTCATTTTTAATTCTGGCAAAATACACATAACATAGTTTACCATCTTAACCATTTTAAAGTGTACAGTTCAGTAGTGTTACATACATTTACATTGTTGTACGGCCAATTTCCAGAACTCTTTTTATCCTGCATAACAAACCCATTAAACCTATACTCATTAAAAAACAACTTCCCATTGCTTCCTCCTCCCAGGCTCTGAGAGCCACCACTCTACCTTCTGTAGCTATGAATTTGTAAAAATTATAAAATTCTACTATTACTTATTGTTTTATTCTATTGGGGTGCTATAACAAAATATTACAAACTGGGTGGTTTATAAACAGCAGAAATATATTTCTCACAGTTCTGGATGCTGGAAAGTTGAAGATCAAGGCGCTGGCAGATTTGGTGTTTGATGAGGGCTCACTGGTTCACAGATGACGCCTCACTGTGTCCTCACATGGTGAAAAGGGAAAATGAACTCCCTGAGTCTTACTTTATGAAGGCACACCTTTTTGGGGAGGTGATTAGGTCACAAGGGCAAAGCCCTTATGCATGAGTTTTCATAATCTAATCACCTCCCAAAAGTCCCCATCTGCTAACGCTATCACTGTGGGGATTAGGATTTCAACATATAAATTTGGAGAGAGAGACAGAAACATTCAGACCATAGCACTTATATCCAATCTGATCCTTTTTTTTTTTAATGTTATTATATAATTTTGATTTTGCTATAGTTAATTTTAATTATATTTTTGTTGTTCTTTGTTTAGGAGTTTGTTGTTTTTATTGTTTCTTTTTGCCAAGTGACATTTTTATTTAAGTAAAGTTGTCAAGTCACAGGTCAAAAGCAGAGAAAGTAATAACTCTGAAGGCAGTACTTAATGACTGAAGTTGGGAATTAATTAAATGATTATTTCAACATTCAGTGGTATGTAGCAAGATTTGGGAAGTGTACTGAATGATCAGCTTCCAAAGACCAGGGTCTTTGTCCTAGAGGGGCTCACAGCTCTGTGGCAGTGGCAGAGACAGACCCATTTATCTAATCTACATGAATTTATTAAGTACCTATGACATGCCAGACAATGTTCTGAATATTTAAGATACAGCAGTTCACAAAACAGACAAAGATTCCTGTCCTACAAAAGCTTATATTACCTCAGGGGTGGTGATGGTTGAAATATAATTTATGGTTCATTTGATACAATCATGTGCCTGGTCTCTGCCAATAGTGTTTGGGAATAAGGATACCCTCTTAACTCCCTCTTATGTACTATAATTTAATTCTCCACCCTGTGGATACTAAGCAGAAGCATTAGGATTGAAGAGGAATGATCTGATGTGGTCCTGATGCAGCATCAAATGGCACCCATGATGTGGCATGGCAACACAGCCTTGTAATTGTGAGAGATAGATCCATGATGTCAGTGGGTACTGGGGGATTTATAACTGTGGAAGGCCATGGTGCCTGTGATCTCTTATCCCCATCCCAGCCAACCACCAGCCTCACCACAACCTATCCTGAAAGTCTCTTGATTCATTTAAATTGTTTTTCGGAGTGGTAAGTAAAGTTTTATCATGATCTGCTTATTACATATGTGAAATAAGCAGAAATTACATATGTGAAATAAGCACTACATATTTCACTTTAGAGTTTCACAGTATTTTATTCTAAGATCTTTTATTCTAAGATATTTTCCCACTAATTCTCTTGATTTTCTGGGAAAATAATCACACTGATATACAAAAATAATATCTTTTCAAACAGCAAGCACCTCTCTTTACTTCACATAGATTTTTTTTTAATTATTTTTTTTTATTATACTTTAAGTTCTAGGGTACATGTGCATAACGTGCAGGTTTGTTACATAAGTATACTTGTGCCATGTTGGTGTGCTGCACCCATCAACTCGTCAACACCCATCAATTCATCATTTATATCAGGTATAACGCCCAATGCAATCCCTCCCCCCTCCCCCCTCCCCATGATAGGCCCCAGTGTGTGATGTTCCCCTTCCCGAGTCCAAGTGATCTCATTGTTCAATTCCCACCTATGAGTGAGAACATGCGGTGTTTGGTTTTCTCTTCTTGTGATAGTTTGCTAAGAATGATGGTTTCCAGCTGCATCCATGTCCCTACAAAGGAGACAAACTCATTCTTTCTTATGGCTGCATAGTATTCCATGGTGTATATGTGCCACATTTTCTTAATCCAGTCTGTCACTGATGGACATTTGGGTTGATTCCAAGTCTTTGCTATTGTGAATAGTGCCGCAATAAACATACGTGTGCATGTGTCTTTGTAGTAGAATAATTTATAATCCTTTGGGTATATACCCAGTAGTGGGATGGCTGGGTCATATGGTACATCTAGTTCTAGATCCTTGAGGAATTGCCATACTGTTTTCCATAATGGTTGAACTAGTTTACAATCCCACCAGCAGTGTAAAAGTGTTCCTATTTCTCCACATCCTCTCCAACACCTGTTGTTTCCTGACTTTTTAATGATTGCCATTCTAACTGGTGTGAGATGGTATCTCATTGTGGTTTTGCTTTGCATTTCTCTGATGGCGAGTGATGATGAGCATTTTTCATGTGCCTGTTTGCTGTATGAATGTCTTCTTTTGAGAAATGTCTGTTCATATCCTTTGCCCACTTTTCAATGGGGTTGTTTGTTTTTTTCTTGTAAATTTGTTTGAGTTCCTTGTAGATTCTGGATATTAGCCCTTTGTCAGATGAGTAGATTGCAAAAACTTTCTCCCATTCTGTAGGTTGCCAGTTCACTCTGGTGGTAGTTTCTTTTGCTGTGCAGAAGCTCTTTAGTTTAATGAGATCCCATTTGTCAATTTTGGCTTTTGCTGCCGTTGCTTTTGGTGTTTTAGACATGAAGTCCTTGCCCATGCCTATGTCCTGAATGGTACTACCTAGATTTTCTTCTAGGGTTTTTATGGTATTAGGTCTAACATTTAAGTCTCTAATCCACCTTGAATTAATCTTCGTATAAGGAGTAAGGAAAGGATCCAGTTTCAGCTTTCTACTTACGGCTAGCCAATTTTCCCAGCACCATTTATTCAATAGGGAATCCTTTCCCCATTTCTTGTTTCTCTCAGGTTTGTCAAAGATCAGATGGCTGTAGATGTGTGGTATTATTTCTGAGGACTCTGTTCTGTTCCATTGGTCTATATCTCTGTTTTGGTACCAGTACCATGCTGTTTTGGTTACTGTAGCCTTGTAGTATAGTTTGAAGTCAGGTAGCGTGATGCTACCAGCTTTGTCCTTTTGACTTAGGATTGTCTTGGCAATGCGGGCTCTTTTTTGGTTCCATATGAACTTTAAAGCAGTTTTTTCCAATTCTGTGAAGAAACTCATTGGTAGCTTGATGGGGATGGCATTGAATCTATAAATAACCTTGGGCAGTGTGGCCATTTTCACGATATTGATTCTTCCTATCCATGAGCATGGTATGTTCTTCCATTTGTTTGTGTCCTCTTTGATTTCACTGAGCAGTGGTTTGTAGTTCTCCTTGAAGAGGTCCTTTACATCCCTTGTAAGTTGGATTCCTAGGTATTTTATTCTCTTTGAAGCAATTGTGAATGGAAGTTCATTCAAGATTTGGCTCTCTGTTTGTCTGTTACTGGTGTAAAAGAATGCTTGTGATTTTTGCACATTAATTTTGTATCCTGAGACCTTGCTGAAGTTGCCTATCAGCTTAAGGAGATTTTGGGCTGAGACAATGGGGTTTTCTAAATATACAATCATGTCATCTGCAAGCAGGGACAATTTGACTTCTTCTTTTCCTAACTGAATACCCTTGATTTCTTTCTCTTGCCTGATTACCCTAACCAGAACTTCCAAGACTATGTTGAATAGGAGTGGTGAGAGAGGGCATCCCTGCCTTGTGCCAGTTTTCAAAGGGAATTTTTCCAGTTTTTGCCCATTCAGTATGATATTGGCTGTGGGTTTGTCATAAATAGCTCTTATTATTTTGAGGTACGTTCCATCAATACCGAATTTATTGAGCGTTTTTAGCATGAAGGGCTGTTGAATTTTGTCAAAAGCCTTTTCTGCATCTATTGAGATAATCATGTGGTTCTTGTCTTTGGTTCTGTGTATATGCTGGATTACGTTTATTGATTTGCGAATGTTGAACCAGCCTTGCATCCCTGGGATGAAGCCCACTTGCTCATGGTGGATAAGCTTTTTGATGTGCTGCTGAATCCGGTTTGCCAGTATTTTATTGAGGATTTTTGCATCGATGTTCATCAGGGATATTGGTCTAAAATTCTCTTTTTTTGTTGTGTCTCTACCAGGCTTTGGTATCAGGATGATGTTGGCCTCATAAAATGAGTTAGGGAGGATTCCCTCTTTTTCTGTTGATTGGAATAGTTTCAGAACGAATGGTACCAGCTCCTCCTTGTACCTCTGATAGAATTCAGCTGTGAATCCATCTGGTCCTGGACTTTTTTTGGTGGGTAGGCTATTAATTATTGCCTCAATTTCAGAGCCTGCTATTGGTCTATTCAGGGATTCCACTTCTTCCTGGTTTAGTCTTGGGAGAGTGGAAGTGTCCAGGAAATTATCCATTTCTTCTAGATTTTCTAGTTGATTTGCGTAGAGGTGTTTATAGTATTCTCTGATGGTAGTTTGTATTTCTGTGGGGTCCGTGGTGCTATCCCCTTTATCATTTTTTCTTGCGTCTATTTGATTCCTCTCTCTTTTCTTCTTTATTAGTCTTGCTAGCGGTCTGTCAATTTTGTTGATCTTTTCAAAAAACCAACTCCTGGATTCATTGATTTTTTGGAGGGTTTTTTGTGTCTCTATCTCCTTCAGTTCTGCTCTGATCTTAGTTACTTCACATAGATTTTAACGTGAGATTTATATTGCCAGATTTTTTTCTTACTGTTTTCTAGATGTCTTCTGCTCAATATTTGCCTTTAAAGTTGTTTCATTTTAAGAGAAAAGCAATTTAACAAAACATGCTGGGCAAAAATTGTATATAAAGTATAATTTTAATGTTGTAAACTATGCATATGTATGTCCACTCCCACACATACAGAAAAATGACTGGACAGAGATATGCCAAAATGTTAGTAGTGTTTGTCTCTTGGTTATTTCCTTTTGTGTGCCTTGGGAATTGTATGTCACCCTAAATATTCTACCTTTTTTTTTGTTAAAAAAATGGCTATAAAATGACATTTAAGATTATCTAAGCAAAATTTTATATGGTACAATAAATACCATTTGGCAGAAAATTAAATATTCATATATTATCTCTTAGACTGCATAATGCATATATCAATAATGTAAAAATATATTTCTAATTATCTTTAAATAAGTCAAAATTATATCTTGTTCCATTCAGAGAATTTATAATGCAACTCCATGATATTCTATTGAGCAAAACTTTGTCATTTCACTTCTCAATTCTTTTATCATTATTATTATTATTATTATTATTATTATTATTATTATTACTATTATACTTTAAGTTCTAGGGTACATGTGCATAACGTGCAGGTTTGTTACATATGTAGACTTGTGCCATATTGTTGTGCTTCACCCATCAACTCGTCAGCACCGATCGACTCGTCCTTTACATCAGGTATAACTCCCAATGCAATCCCTCCCCACTTCCCCCTCCCCATGATAGGCCCCGGTGTGTGATGTTCCCCTTCCCGAGCCCAAGTGATCTCATTGTTCAGTTCTAACCTATGAGTGAGAACATGCGGTGTTTGGTTTTCTGTTCTTGCGATAGTTTGCTGAGAATGATGGTTTCCAGCTGCATCCATGTCCCTACAAAGGACACAAACTCATCCTTTTTTATGGCTGCATAGTATTCCATGGTGTACATATGCCACATTTTCTTTTCTTTTTTTAGAAATGAAAAGCTTTTTATTTCTCATTTACAGATTTTTTTCTTTTTTAATTATACTTTAAGTTCTAGGGTACATGTGCATAATGTGTGGGTTTGTTACATATGTATACTTGTGCCATGTTGGTGTGCTGCACCCATCAACTCGTCAGCACCCATCAATTCGTCATTTATATCATCTATAACTCCCCAGTGCAATCCCTCCCCCCTCCCCCCTCCCCATGATGGACCCTGATGTGTGATGTTGCCCTTCCCGAGTCCAAGTGATCTCATTGTTCAGTTCCCACCTATGAGTGAGAACATGCCGTGTTTGGGTTTCTGTTCCTGTGATAGTTTGCTAAGAATGATGGTTTTCCAGCTGCATCCATGTCCCTACAAAGGACGCAAACTCATCCTTTTTTATGGCTGCATAATATTCCATGGTGTATATGTGCCACATTTTCTTAATCCAGTCGGTCACTGATGGACATTTGGGTTGATTCCAAGTCTTTGCTATTGTGAATAGTGCCACAGTAAACATACGTGTGCATGTGTCTTTATAGCAGCATGATTTATAATCCTTTGGGTATATACCCAGTAGTGCGATGGCTGGGTCCTATGGTACATCTAGTTCTAGATCCTTGAGGAATCGCCATACTGTTTTCCATAATGGTTGAACTAGTTTACAATCCCACCAACAGTGTAAAAGTGTTCCTATTTCTCCACATCCTCTCCAACACCTGTTGTTTCCTGACTTTTTAATGATTGCCACTCTAACTGGTGTGAGATGGTATCTCATTGTGGTTTTGATTTGCATTTCTTTGATGGCCAGTGATGATGAGCATTTTTTCCTGTGTTTGTTGGCTATATGAATGTCTTCTTTTGAGAAATGTCTGTTCATATCCTTTGCCCACTTTTTGATGGGGTTGTTTGTTTTTTTCTTGTAAATTTGTTTGAGTTCTTTGTAGACTCTGGATATTAGCCCTTTGTCAGATGAGTAGATTGCAAAAATTTTCTCCCATTCTGTAGGCTGCCTGTTCACTCTGATGGTAGTTTCTTTTGCTGTGCAGAAGCTCTTTAGTTTAATGAGAACCCATTTGTCAATTTTGGCTTTTGCTGCCGTTGCTTTTGGTGTTTTAGACATGAAGTCCTTGCCCATGCCTATGTCCTGAATGGTACTACCTAGATTTTCTTCTAGGGTTTTTATGGTATTAGGTCTAACATTTAAGTCTCTAATCCATCTTGAATTAATCTTCGTATAAGGGCTAAGGAAAGGATCCAGTTTCAGCTTTCTACTTATGGCTAGCCAATTTTCCCAGCACCATTTATTAAATACGGATTCCTTTCCCAATTTCTTGTTTCTCTCAGGTTTGTCAAAGATCAGATGGCTGTAGATGTGTGGTATTATTTCTGAGGACTCCGTTCTGTTCCATTGGTCTATATCTCTGTTTTGGTACCAGTACCATGCTGTTTTGGTTACTGTAGCCTTGTAGTATAGTTTGAAGTCAGGTAGCGTGATGCCTCCAGCTTTGTCCTTTTGACTTAGGATTGTCTTGGCAATGCGGGCTCTTTTTTGGTTCCATATGAACTTGAAAGCAGTTTTTTCCAATTCTGTGAAGAAACTCATTGGTAGCTTGATGGGGATGGCATTGAATCTATAAATAACCTTGGGCAGCATGGCCATTTTCACGATATTGATTCTTCCTATCCATGAGCATGGTATGTTCTTCCATTTGTTTCTGTCCTCTTTGATTTCACTGAGCAGTGGTTTGTAGTTCTCCTTGAAGAGGTCCTTTACATCCCTTGTAAGTTGGATTCCTAGGTATTTTATTGTCTTTGAAGCAATTGTGAATGGAAGTTCATTCAAGATTTGGCTCTCTGTTTGTCTCTTACTGGTGTATAAGAATGCTCATGATTTTTGAACATTAATTTTGTATCTTGAGAGTTTGCTGAAGTTTCTTATCAGCTTAAGGAGATTTTGGGCTGAGACGATGGGGTTTTCTAAATATGATGATCTAAATATACAATCATGTCATCTGCAAGCAGGGACAATTTGACTTCTTCTTTTCCTAACTGGATACCCTTTGTTTCTTTCTCTTGCCTGATTGCCCTAACCAGAACTTCCAAGACTATGTTGAATAGGAGTGGTGAGATAGGGCATCCCTGTCTTGCGCCAGTTTTCAAAGGGAATTTTTCCAGTTTTTGCCCATTCAGTATGATATTGGCTGTGGGTTTGTCATAAATAGCTCTTATTATTTTGAGGTACGTTCCATCAATACCGAATTTATTGAGTGTTTTTAGCATGAAGGGCTGTTGAATTTTGTCAAAAGCCTTTGCTGCATCTATTGAGATAATCATGTGGTTCTTGTCTTTGGTTCTGTGTATATGCTGGATTACGTTTATTGATTTGTGAATGTTGAACCAGCCTTGCATCCCAGGGATGAAGCCCACTTGATCATGGTGGATAAGCTTTTTGATGTGCTGCTGAATCCGGTTTGCCAGTATTTTATTGAGGATTTTTGCATCGATGTTCATCAGGGATATTGGTCTAAAATTCTCTTTTTTTGTTGTGTCTCTGCCAGGCTTTGTTATCAGGATGATGTTGGCCTCATAAAATGAGTTAGGGAGGATTACGTCTTTTTCAATTGATTGGAATAGTTTCAGAAGGAATGGTACCAGCTCCACTTTGTACCTCTGGTAGAACTCAGCTGTGAATCCATCTGGTCCTGGACTTTTTTTGGTGGGTAGGCTATTAATTATTGCCTCAATTTCAGAGCCTGCTATTGGTCTATTCAGGGATTCAACTTCTTCCTGGTTTAGTCTTGGAAGAGTGGAAGTGTCCAGGAAATTATCCATTTCTTCTACATTTTCTAGTTTATTTGTATAGAGGTGTTTATGGTATTCTCTGATGGTAGTTTTATATTTCTGTGGGATTGGTGGTGATATTCCCTTTATCATTTTTTATTGTGTCTATTTGATTCCTCTCTCTTTTCTTCTTTATTAGTCTTGCTAGCGGTCTGTCAATTTTGTTGATTTTTTCAAAAAACCAACTCCTGGATTCATTGATTTTTTGGAGGGTTTTTTGTGTCTCTATCTCCTTCAGTTCTGCTCTGGTCTTAGTTATTTCTTGCCTTCTGCTAGCTTTTGAATGTGTTCGCTCTTGCTTCTCCAGTTCTTTTAATTGTGATGTTAGAGTGTCCATTTTAGATCTTTCCAGCTTTCTCTTGTGGGCATTTAGTGCTATAAATTTCCCTCTACACACTGCTTTAAATGTGTCCCAGAGATTCTGGTATGTTGTATCTTTGTTCTCATTGGTTTCAAAGAACATCTTTATTTCTGTCTTCATTTCGTTATGTACTCAGTAGTCATTCAGGAGCAGGTTGTTCAGTTTCCATGTAGTTGAGCGGTTTTGGCTGAGTTTCTTAAGAAGTCCTGAGTTCTAGTTTGATTGCACTGTAGTCTGAGAGACAGTTCGTTATAATTTCTATTCCTTTACATTTGCTAAGGAGTGCTTTACTTCCAATTATGTGGTCAATTTTGGAATAAGTGCAATGTGGTGCTGAGAAGAATGGATATTCTGCTGATTTGGGGTGGAGAGTTCTATAGATGTCTATTAGGCCCGCTTGGTGCAGAGATGAGTTCAATTCCTGGATATCCTTGTTAACTTTCTGTCTCGTTGATCTGTCTAATGTTGACAGTGGAGTGTTGAAGTCTCCCATTATTATTGTATGGGAGTCTAAGTCTCTTTGTAAGTCTCTAAGAACTTGCTTTATGAATATGGGTGCTCCTGTATTGGGTGCATATATATTTAGGAGAGTTAGCTCTTCCTGTTGAATTGATCCCTTTACCATTATGTAATGGCCTTCTTTGTCTCTTTTGATCTTTGATGGTTTAAAGTCTATTTTGTCAGAGACTAGGATTGCAACCCCTGCTTTTTTTGTTCTCCATTTACTTGGTAGATCTTCCTCCATCCCTTTATTTTGAGCCTATGTATGTCTCTGCATGTGAGATGGGTCTCCTGGATACAGCAGACTGATGGGTCTTGACTCTTTATCCAATTTGCCAGTCTGTGTCTTTTAATTGGAGCATTTAGTCCATTAACATTTAAGGTTAACATTGTTATGTGTGAACTTGATCCTGCCATTATGATATTAACTGTTTTTTTTGCTCGTTAGTTGATGCAGTTTCTTCCTAGCCTCGATGGTCTTTACATTTTGGCATGTTTTTGCAATGGCTGGTACCGGTTGTTCCTTTCCATGTTTAGGGCTTCCTTCAGGGTCTCTTGTAAGGCAGGCCTGGTGGTTACAAATACTCTAAGCGTTTGATTATCTGTAAAGGATTTTATTTCTCCTTCACTTATGAAACTTTGTTTGGCTGGATATGAAATTCTGGGTTGAAAATTCTTTTCTTTAAGAATGTTGAATATTGGCCCCCACTCTCTTCTGGCTTGTAGAGTTTCTGCCGAGAGATCTGCTGTTAGTCTGATGGGCTTCCCTTTGTGGGTAACCCGACTTTTCTCTCTGGCTGCCCTTAAGATTTTTTCCTTCCTTTCAACCTTGGTGAATCTGACAATTATGTGTCTTGGGGTTGCTCTTCTAGAGAAGTGTCTTTGTGGTGTTCTCTGTATTTTCCTGAATTTGAATGTTGGCCTGCCTTGCTAGATTGGGGAAGTTTTCCTGGATGATATCCTGAAGAGTGTTTTCCAACTTGGTTCCATTGTCCCCCTCACTTTCGGGCACCCCCATCAGACGTAGATTTGGTCTTTTTACATAATCCCATACTTCTTCCATGCTTTGTTCATTGCTTTTTCTTCTTTTTTCTTTTGGTTTCTCTTCTCGCTTCATTTCATTCATTTGATCCTCAATCGCTGATACTCTTTCTTCCAGTTGATCGAGTTGTTTACTGAAGCTTGTGGATGTGTCACGTATTTCTCGTGTCATGGTTTTCATCTCTGTAATTTCATTTATGACCTTCTCTGCATTAATTATTCTAGCTATCAATTCTTCCACTCTTTTTTCAAGATTTTTAGTTTCTTTGTGCTGGGTACATAATTTCTCCTTTAGCTCTGAGAAGTTTGATGGACTGAAGCCTTCTTCTCTCATCTCGTCAAAGTCGTTCTCTAACCAGCTTTGATCCGTTGCTGGCAATGAGCTGCGCTCCTTTGCAGGGGGAGATGTGCTCTTATTTTTTGAATTTCCAGCTTCTGTGCCCTGCTTCTTCCCCATCTTTGTGGTTTTATCTGCCTCCAGTCTTTGATGATGATGACGTACTTATGGGGTTTTGGTATAGGTGTCCTTCCTGTTTGATAGTTTTCCTTCTAATAGTCAGGACCCTGAGCTGCAGGTCTGTTGGAGATTGCTTGAGGTCCACTCCAGACCCTGTTTGCCTGGGTATCAGCAGCAGAGGTTGCAGAAGATAGAATATTGCTGAACAGCGAGTGTACCTGTCTGATTCTTACTTTGGAAGCTTCCTCTCAGGGGTGTACTCCACCCTGTGAGGTGTGGGGTGTCAGACTGCCCCTAGTGGGGGATGTTTCCCAGTTAGGCTACTCAGGGGTCAGGGACCCACTTGAGCAGGCAGTCTGTCCATTCTCAGATCTCAACCTCCATGTTGGGAGATCCACTGCTCTCTTCAAAGCTGTCAGACAGAGTCGTTCGCGTCTGCACAGGCCTCTGCTGCTTCCCTTGTTGTTATTTATCTGTGCCCTGTCCCCAGAGGTGCAGTCTACAGAGACAGGCAGGTTTCCTTGAGCTGCTGTGAGCTCCACCCAGTTCGAGCTTCCCAGCGGCTTTGTTTACCTGCTTAAGCCTCAGCAATGGCAGGCACCCCTCCCCCAGCCTTGCTGTCACAGACTGCTGTGCTAGCAATGAGGGAGGCTCCATGGCCCTGGGACCCTCCCGGCCAGGTGTGGGTGTAATCTCCTGGTGTGCCTGTTTGTTTAAAGTGCAGTATTGGGGTGGGAATTACCCGATTTTCCAGGTGTTGTGTGTCTCAGTTCCCCTGGCTAGGAAAAGGGATTCCCTTCCCCCTTGCGCTTCCCAGGTGAGGCAATGCCTCGCCCTGCTTCAGCTCTCACTGGTCGGGCTGCAGCAGCTGACCAGCACCGATTGTCCGGCACTCCCCAGTGAGATGAGCCCAGTACCTCAGTTGAAAAGGCAGAAATCACCGGTCTTCTGTGTCACTCACGCCGGGATTTGGCCACATTTTCTTAATCTAGTCTGTCACTGATGGACATTTGGGTTGATTCCAAGTCTTTGCTATTGTGAATAGTGCTGCAGTAAACATATGTGTGCATGTGTCTTTATAGCAGCATGATTTATAATCCTTTGGGTATATACCCAGTAATGGGATGGCTGGGTCATATGGTACTTCTAGTTCTAGATCCTTGAAGAATCGCCATACTGTTTTCCATAATGGTTGAACTAGTTTACAATCCCACCAACAGTGTAAAAGTGTTCCTATTTCTCCACATCCTCTCCAGCACCTGTTGTTTCCTGACTTTTTAATGATTGCCATTCTAACTGGTGTGAGATGGTATCTCATTGTGGTTTTGATTTGCATTTCTCTGATGGCAAGTGATGATGAGCATTTTTTCCTGTGTCTGTTGACTGTATGAATGTCTTCTTTTGAGAAATGTCTGTTCATATCCTTGGCCTACTTTTTGATGGGATTGTTTTTTTTTTTTTTTTTTCTTGTAAATTTGTTTGAGTTCTTTGTAGGTTCTGGATATTAGCCCTTTGTCTGATGAGTAGATTGCAAAAATTTTCTCCCATTCTGTAGGTTGCCTGTTCACTCTGATGGTAGTTTCTTTTGCTGTGCAGAAGCTCTTTAGTTTAATTAGATCCCATTTGTCTATTTTGGCTTTTGTTGCCGTTGCTTTTGGTGTTTTAGACATGAAGTCCTTGCCCATGCCTATGTCCTGAATGGTATTACCCAGGTTTTCTTCTAGCGTTTTTATGGTATTAGGTCTAACATTTAAGTCTCTAATCCATCTTGAATTAATTTTTGTATAAGGAGTAAGGAAAGGATCCAGTTTCAGCTTTCTACTTATGGCTAGCCAATTTTCCCAGCACCAATTATTAAATAGGGAATCCTTTCCCCATTTCTTGTTTGTGTCAGGTTTGTCAAAGATCAGATGGCTGTAGATGTGTGGTTTTATTTCTGAGGGCTCTGTTCTGTTCCATTGGTCTATATCTCTGTTTTGGTACCAGTACCATGCTGTTTTGGTTACTGTAGACTTGTAGTATAGTTTGAAGTCAGATAGCGTGATGCCTCCAGCTTTGTTCTTTTGACTTAGGATTGTCTTGGCAATGCTGGCTCTTTTTTGGTTCCATATGAACTTGAAAGCAGTTTTTTCCAATTCTGTGAAGAAACTCATTGGTAGCTTGATGGGGATGGCATTGAATCTATAAATTACCTTGGGCAGTGTGGCCATTTTCACGATATTGATTCTTCCTATCCATGAGCATGGTATGTTCTTCCATTTGTTTGTGTCCTCTTTGATTTCACTGAGCAGTGGTTTGTAGTTCTCCTTGAAGAGGTCCTTTACATCCCTTGTAAGTTGGATTCCTAGGTATTTTATTCCCTTTGAAGCAATTGTGAATGGAAGTTCATTCATGATTTGGCTCTCTGTCTGTTACTGGTGTGTAAGAATGCTTGTGATTTTTGCAAAAACTGGAAAAACTCCCTTTGAAAACTGGCAGAAGACAGGGATGCCCTCTCTTACCACTCCTATTCAACATAGTGTTGAAATTTCTGCCTAGGGCAATCAGGTAAGAGAAAGAAATAAAGGATATTCATTTAGGAAAAGAAGAAGTCAAATTGTCCCTGTTTGCAGATGACATGATTGTATATTTAGAAAACCCCATTGTCTCAGCCCAAAATCTCCTTAAGCTAATAAGAAACTTCAGCAAAGTCTCAGGATACAAAATTAATGTGCACTTGTGAATTCTTAAGCAGCTTTAGCCTCCCTTTGATGAATGGAGAACTTGGTCACTAATTCATATCTACCTGTGAGTCCCATCCTAATATTTGAGTTTCAGGTGCAATACTGCTTTTCTCACAATTGTCAATATTTTCCTGTAATTGTGTGAAAGAAAATTCACAGGCTGAAGTGCTAAATCAGTGCTATGTCATTTATCGGCTACATTAACTTTGGTCCAGTTACTCTCCTTTGCTGATCCTCAGTTTCCTCTGATAAAGGGACCCAATAATTCTTATTTGAGTTTCTTGTGATCAACACATGGCAAATGGAAATAATAATCATTGTCATTACTCTTCATAGTCATTTAATAGAAATGAGTGATCAGATTGCAGTGGAATTGCATTCATATTTAGTGGGGTAATACATCGGTTGTTATTAACAGACAACTGAACACGGGATGACTGGGAATTTGAAGCACTTAAAAAGTAATCTCGAGGCTTGATGAGGTGGCATGGAGTAAGCTACAAAGGACTCCAGCTCCCACTTCCTGCCTCATCTCCACGCTGGGTGTGGACCAGGTGGCCCCAGCTTAATCAAGAATGACTGCTAGGGTTCTAGTCTAGGCAACTAGGTGGATGGTGGTGACCACATCCAAGCAATTCTTTCCCCAGTGATTCAGCAACTTGCACTGTTCTGTGATTGACTATCTCCTCTCCTCTCCAGCTTCATTCAGCCAGGAAATCAGCAATAATAAAGGCTATAATTACCTCAGCACCCACTCTGTGCCACGCACTTCATTCTTTCCAGATATAAACATTAATTGAGGACCATCTGTGTGCCAGACAGTGTCCTAGGAGCTGGGGATTCTCCAGTGTGCTAAGCAGTCTTAAATGCCTGCCTTTGTTCAGTTTATATTTTTGTGGGGGAGACAGCCATAAATAATAAATTTAAATAAGTCAACAAATAATGCAGTGCAGTAGTTGGCAATTCACGGTACAGGAAAAGTAGAGCAGGAAAGGGGGATTGGGAGTGCTGGTTGGTGGGTATGCCGTTTTAAATGGGATGTTCTTGGTTCACCTCATTGAGAAGGTGACATGTGAGCAGATATTTGAAGACTGTGAGGAATAAGTGAACAGTGGTATCTAGAGGAGCAATGCTGTAGGCACCGAGTACAGCTCATGCACACAAAGAAGAATTTGTATGCTCTGAGTTTCAACCACACTGAGCTGGGCACTTGTGTCACAATTTTAAAATCACAGTCTAGGGGACATGGGAAAGACAGAGAATCATACAAGCAATTACAAGAAACTTGTAAGCACTACCTATGTCAGAATGAAGAGTACTTTGTCAGCATTTGGCTTTTGGGCAAGTCAGATGAGCTCCTCTGAGGAAGTGCCACGAATCTCAGAACTGAAAGGATAGGAGGAGTTAGCCAGGATGTGGAGAAGAGTTTTCTAAACAGATGCAAAGGTATGACCACCATTAGGAATTGCAGTTTAGAATTCTGCGTACAGGGAATATGATTTTCAGAGGGCACCAGCTGCTACATTCTGAAATGCATCTCCATGTTTTTATTAGACCACAAATCTTGCAGGCTGCTCTTTGCCTGTGACTGAGTGTAGCAGAGACACTAAGGTAGGACTGTTCCCAAGGGGCAAGGGACTCTTGTGATGGCTGACTTTATTGCCTATTCATTCCATCTGCCCTTTGTTCCCTTTTGCCTTATTCAGTTTTTTTTTTTTTTTTTTTTTTTTTTGGTTTATTTTTGTGGATTCATTTTATTTCCTTTGTGGGCTTATTGCCAATAACTTTGTTGTTTCAGTGTTTGCTCTTGGTTTTAAAATATACTTTTAACCTATCATTGTATACATTTAAGTAATATTATATAACTTAATTTATACTATTAGAATGTTACAGTATACTCCATCTCTTTGCTCCCAATCTTTGTGTTACTTTTCATACATTTTACTTTTTCATATGTGAACATCCCTACACTACATGGGTTTTTCATGAACAAATATCTTTCAAAGAGTTTAAATAGTAATGAAATCGTATACCTTAACCCATACAGTTAATATTTCCAGTGCTCTTCATTCTTTTGTGTAGATCCATAGATCCATAGATCCATATTTTCATTTGGTGCCATTTTCTTCCTGCTTGAAGGACTTCCTTTAATATTACTTGTAGTGCAGTTCTGCTGGTGATGAATTCTCTGATTTTGTATGTCTGAAAAAGACTTTATTTTGCCACTGTTCTTGAAAGTTATTTGTACTGTGTATAGAATTCTAGGCTGACAAGGATTTTTTTTTCACTTGGTACTTTAAAGATATCCCTATATGTCTTCACTTGCGTTGTTCAGAAAAGAAATTTCCTCTTTGTAATTAACGTGTCCTGTTTATCTGGCTGGTTTTAGGACTTTTCTCTGTATCACTGGTTTTGAACTATTTGATTATCACGTGCTTTGGTATAATTTTCTTCTCCAGGTGCGGTGGCTCATGCCTGTAATCCCAACACTTTGGGAGGCCAAGGTGGGTGGATCACCTGAGGTCAGGAGTTCGAGACCAGCCTGACCAACATGGAGAAACCCCGTCTCTACTAAAAAATACAAAATTAGCCATGTGTGGTGGCACATGCTTGTAATCCCAGCTACTCAGGAGGCTGAGGCAGGAGACTTGCTTGAACCCGGGAGGTGGAGCTTGCGGTGAGCCGAGATGGCACCATTGCACTCCAGCCTGGGCAACAAGAGCGAAACTCCGTCTCAAAAAAAAAAAAAAAAAAAAAAAAAGGAAATAAATTTTCTTCATGTTACTTGTGCTCAGGCTTGTTGAGCTTCTTGTATCTGTGCATTTATAGTTCTCATAAAACGTGGGAAAAAATTCGGCCGTTATTTCTTCAAATATTTTCTCTGTCCTCACCCCTTGCTCTACTACTTCAACAACTACAGTTGCAAATGTATGAGACCATTTGAAGTTGTCCCCTGGCTCACTGATACTCTGTTAGTTTTTTAAAATTATTGTCTTTTCTTGGTGTGTTTCATTTTGGATAATTTGTATTGCTGTCATCAAGTTTGGTATTTTTTTTCCTGCAATATCTAATATACCATTAATCTCATCCAGTGTATTTTTAATCTTTCACATTTTTGTTTTTATCTATAGGTCATTTGTGTCTTTTTGATATTTTTGAAGACTCAACTTAATGTTTTGAACATATGGAATATAGGTATAGTAACTGTTTTAATATTCTAGTATGCTATTTCTAATGTTTGGGTCAGTTTCAATTGATTGACTTCTCTTCTCATTACGGATTGAATTTTAATGTTTATTTTCATGCCTGCTAGGTTTTATAGCCTGACTGGTGGGAACAGATGCTATTCCCATTTCTGCAAGAGCACTGGGTATTATCCCCTCTAATCCTGTGAGATGATTCTTTTCTAGGCCTCAGAAAGTTACCTCACAGTGAGGTGCTGAGGGAGACCCTATTAAGACCTTATAGATTTTACTTTTAAATCTTGATGCATATTCCTAGCTTGCCTTCCAGTGTCACCAGGAGTGTATAGAAGTAACCATTATCCTTCATCTTCTCCAATATTATTTATGTGTTTGTTCTTTTGTTCATTCATTTACTTACTTATATTTCATATGAATTGTTACACAGGACTGAAATAGTGCTCAGTCTAGGGCTAAGTTACTCCACACTACTGAGAAAAAAGACTGTTATGACTACTCTACCGAATGTCTTATGAATCTTGAGGTTTTCTAGTGTGACTGGTGAGAACAGGCACTATTCCCAGTCCTGTACATGTGCTAGCTACTCTTCCCTCTAATTCTATGAGATGGTTCTTTCCCTGGCCTCAGGAAGTTACCTAACATGCATGTGCAGAACAGTAATCTGCTGAATACCCAAGAGAGGCTCTTTTAAGATCCCTGGGGTTCTCTCCCTTTGCAACTTTCTCCTCTCTGGTACTCTCTGAGCTCTAATTGTCTTGATCTCCTCAGACACTCAGCTCAGGGAGTCAACTGGGCTCCACCTGGGTTCCCTCTACATGTGCAGAAGCCTGAAAGCTCTCTTAAGGCAATAAGTTGAGGCAATCTTTGGTCCCACCTTTTTTGTTTCCTTTCTCTCCAGGATCACTGTCCTTTGCTGTCTGATGTACAATGACTTTCCAGTCATTGTTTTATCTATTTTGTCTGTTTTTTGGGGGGAGCGGGAAGGAGGGTTGTTTCAGGTGGGAGGTTGCTTCTGGTTACTGTTACTCCATTTTGTCTAGAAACAAGTTGATGACCAACTTTGGCTCAAGGATTCCCCAACGACCTTGCCAAACTCTACTTAGAACTGGTGTGCAATCTAAAATCCTTTGATCCCACCTGATTCCTTATTTCTCTCTCTTCCTCACTCGAGTTCAGACCTGAGTGACCCAAGTTCAGACCCAGCTCCCCCTAGTCTGCCATTCACTCTCACCCAATACATGTATTACTTGCTTCCCCTCATAAATTTTATTCAGGTTGAATCCTACTTCATTATCAGCTTCTTGAAGGCTTGGACTAACGCAAAAAGCGTTTGTGAGGTACTTTGACTCCAAAACGACACATTGGAGTCTTACGTTCTTTGTGATCTTAATACCTACTCTAACAGAGGCCAAGTTTTATTTACTGGATGTAGCCTGAATATTTCAAGACATACTTAGAATGTAAAATGTATATAACTCCATTCATGGAAGTAGCCTATTTATTGCAGTTAAACCCTTACAGGTGTATATTTGTTTCCACTTTTCCACATTTTTAAATATAGACAGGGTAAATATCTTTGTTTAGAATTGTTTGTATATCTGTCCAACCATTTCATGAATTTTTTTTATAAGTAATATAGCTGGATCCTATAGATTTTACACTGAAATTGTGATGCGATGCATATTTTTAGCCTGGATTCCAATCTTGCCGGAAGTGTATGAAGGTAACTGATATCCCTTATCCTCTCCAACATTATTTGGTTATTTGCTTACTTAATTAGTTTTATTATCTTTTCCAGGGGTATGATTAAAAGGGAAGTAAAGCAAGTCTCAACCTTTATATGACAATCTTGCTCTGGATAATAATTTTCTCTTGTAAAATAAAAGAACTATAGCTGAAGTTTTCTTTCTCTTCAGTCTTTATATCATGATATATCACTAAATCAAACATGCCTTTGTCCTGGTCCTCCAGAACAAACCAGTAAAATGTTCTGATTTTTTGTACCTGTTGGCTAAGAAAGGCCTCATGGCACAGATATGAAGAGTTCTGGCTTTGGGGATAGGAAGATCTGAAGTAGAATTTCCAGCTCCATCACTTACTAACTGTTTGACTTTAAGCAAGTTACTGTAGCTCTGGGTGCCTCAGTTTTGCTGTACACATCTGAGGGCTAAGAGGAGTGAGAGACATAGACAAGTTTTGAGCCCTGGTCAGAGAGTTGAACATGGCTCCTAAGATTTCCTCCATTCTGTGAAGATGAGACCACAGGACCCATCCTTACTGCCCCTGCTCTCTTCAGTATGGGAAATGCAAGGATACAGACAGCCTAGTTACAGGCTAGGAGGTACCATTAACCATGGACCTGCGTAAGTCACACATCAGTGAGGAGATGAAGGGTGCCAGGACCGCTGAAAATCTTGTTTAGCTTAGCAGCACTCAGTGATGTTCTGGACCCAGATCATATCAAGTCACAAAAGCTGATCTCTAAATACCTAGGAATTTTTCAAACCATTTGTGAAATTGTCAACAACTTGAAATCTGCGATGATGGAAGTATTTACACCACAGACATTAGCTAGCAAATGCTACACATCAGTGTCATCCTTCCACACCCCATTACCTCACCAGTACTTTTCTTTATGTTTATACTCTCAATGTACATGCTTCACTTTATCCTTAGGTAAGTTGTACTAAGAAGAGGTAAAATAATATGCTGCAAAGTTATGGAGCTAATTCTCATAGCTTATTTTATAGTCATCTGTACCAACAGTGGAGTCCCAGCTTTTCAATGAACATTGTAGGAACAGGCACAACCCTGAGTGGGTTTAACAAATCTATCAAGGAGCCAAAGGGGATGGATGAGGCTTGTCAAATTTTCCATGATGGTACCCAGGGTCAGCAGACAACTGATCCATATTTCCCTGGTAACGAGAAAGGACCAGAAATGAACCCCTTGACAGAGCTAGGGTAGCTTAGTTAAGATACATTTTTTATATAGCAGAAAACATGACTAAATAGTTTTTTTTTTTTTTTTGAAAGCATGTTCAATTTTCTTTTTTTTTTTTTTTATTATACTTTAAGTTCTAGGGTACATGTGCATAATGTGCAGGTTTGTTACATATGTATACTTATGCCATGTTGGTGTGCTGCACCCATCAACTCGTCAGCACCCATCAATTCATCATTTATATCTTGTTTAACTCCCCAATGCAAGCCCTCCCTCCTCCCCCCTCCCCCCTCCCCCCTCCCCATGATAGGCCCCTGTGCGTGATGTTCCCCTTCCCGAGTCCAAGTGATCTCATTGTTCAGTTCCCACCTATGAGTGAGAACATGCGGTGTTTGGTTTTCTGTTCTTGTGATAGTTTGCTAAGAATGATGGTTTCCAGCTGCATCCATGTCCCTACAAAGGACGCAAACTCATCCTTTTTTATGGCTGCATAGTATTCCATGGTGTATATGTGCCACATTTTCTTTTTTTTTTTTTTTTTTTTTTTTTTTTTTTTTTTTTTTTTTTTTTTTTTTTACAGAATTCTTCCAGATTTTTATTATTTTTTCAATTCTCTTACAATTTCCTTATTTGCAACAATTTAGTAGCACCTTTTGGGGAAGTAAGAAAGGGGAAAGTCTTTCTGCTTTTATTTCTGCTCTTTACAAGTGTTTCCAAAGCATTCATTTAAGTATCTGTAGAAAATACAACCTCATTTTCAGTTATTTTTTAACCAACTAAAATTTAACGTTTATTTCATTTATGAATATAGGCAAGAAACCATGGTGCTGTTAGCAGTACCTGTGACTTTGTTCACAATGGAAATTACAGATACATTCGTATCACATTAGAGTTATTACAGACATCTTGAAATATCATTCATACACATCAGTACTTCAAAATTATGGTCATTATTAGAACCACTACCAGATGTTGTCAATTAATGGATAACAAAGTATGTGTATTACTATTAGCTACAAATTTGTTTTATAATTTTTTTTTTTTTTTTTTTTTTTTTTTTTATACTTTAAGTTCTAGGGTACATGTGCATAACGTGCAGGTTTGTTACATATGTATACTTATGCCATGTTGGTGTGCTGCACCCATCAACTCGTCAGCACCCATCAATTCATCATTTATATCATGTATAACTCCCCAATGCAATCCCTCCCTCCTCCCCCCTCCCCCCTCCCCATGATAGACCCCAGTGTGTGATGTTCCCCTTCCCGAGTCCAAGTGATCTCATTGTTCAGTTCCCACCTATGAGTGAGAACATGCGGTGTTTGGTTTTCTCTTCTTGTGATAGTTTGCTAAGAATGATGGTTTCCAGCTGCATCCATGTCCCTACAAAGGACGCAAACTCATCCTTTTTTATGGCTGCATAGTATTCCATGGTGTATATGTGCCACATTTTCTTAATCCAGTCTGTCACAGATGGACATTTGGGTTGATTCCAAGTCTTTGCTATTGTGAATAGTGCCGCAATAAACATACGTGTACATGTGTCTTTGTAGTAGACTAATTTATAATCCTTTGGGTATATACCCAGTAGTGGGATGGCTGGGTCATATGGTACATCTAGTTCTAGATCCTTGAGGAATTGCCATACTCTTTTCCATAATGGTTGAACTAGTTTACAATCCCACCAACAGTGTAAAATTGTTCCTATTTCTCCACATCCTCTCCAACACCTGTTGTTTCCTGACTTCTTAATGATTGCCATTCTAACTGGTGTGAGATGGTATCTCATTGTGGTTTTGATTTGCATTTCTCTGATGGCCAGTGATGATGAGCATTTTTTCATGTGTCTGTTGGCTGTATGAATATCTTCTTTTGAGAAATGTCTGTTCATATCCTTTCCCCACTTTTTGATGGGGTTGTTTGTTTTTTTCTCGTATATTTGTTTGAGTTCTTTGTAGATTCTGGATATTAGCCCTTTGTCAGATGAGTAGGTTGCAAAAATTTTCTCCCATTCTGTAGGTTGCCTGTTCACTCTGATGGTAGTTTCTTTTGCTGTGCAAAAGCTCTTTAGTTTAATTAGATCCCATTTGTCAATTATGGCTTTTGCTGCCGTTGCTTTTGGTGTTTTAGACATGAAGTCCTTGCCCATGCCTATGTCCTGAATGGTACTACCTAGATTTTCTTCTAGGGTTTTTATGGTATTAGGTCTAACATTTAAGTCTCTAATCCATCTTGAATTAATCTTCGTATAAGGGGTAAGGAAAGGATCCAGTTTCAGCTTTCTACTTATGGCTAGCCAATTTTCCCAGCACCATTTATTAAATAGGGAATCCTTTCCCCATTTCTTGTTTCTCTCAGGTTTGTCAAAGATCAGATGGCTGTAGATGTGCGGTATTATTTCTGAGGACTCTGTTCTGTTCCATTGGTCTATATCTCTGTTTTGGTACCAGTACCATGCTGTTTTGGTTACTGTAGCCTTGTAGTATAGTTTGAAGTCAGGTAGCGTGACGCCTCCAGCTTTGTCCTTTTGACTTAGGATTGTCTTGGCAATGCGGGCTCTTTTTTGGTTCCATATGAACTTTAAAGCAGTTTTTTCCAATTCTGTGAAGAAAGTCATTGGTAGCTTGATGGGGATGGCATTGAATCTATAAATAACCTTGGGGAGTATGGCCATTTTCACGATATTGATTCTTCCTATCCATGAGCATGGTATGTTCTTCCATTTGTTTGTGTCCTCTTTTATTTCACTGAGCAGTGGTTTGTAGTTCTCCTTGAAGAGGTCCTTGACATCCCTTGTAAGCTGGATTCCTAGGTATTTGATTCTCTTTGAAGCAATTGTGAATGGAAGTTCATTCCTGATTTGGCTCTCTGCTTGTCTGTTGCTGGTGTATAAGAATGCTTGTGATTTTTGCACATTAATTTTGTATCCTGAGACTTTGCTGAAGTTGCTTATCAGCTTAAGGAGATTTTGGGCTGAGACCATGGGGTTTTCTAAATATACAATCATGTCATCTGCAAACAGGGACAATTTGACTTCTTCTTTTCCTAACTGGATACCCTTGATTTCTTTCTCTTGCCTGATTGCCCTAGCCAGAACTTCCAACACTATGTTGAATAGGAGTGGTGAGAGAGGGCATCCCTGTCTTGTGCCAGTTTTCAAAGGGAATTTTTCCAGTTTTTGCCCATTCAGTATGATATTAGCTGTGGGTTTGTCATAAATAGCTCTTATTATTTTGAGGTACGTTCCATCAATACCGAATTTATTGAGCGTTTTTAGCATGAAGGGCTGTTTAATTTTGTCAAAAGCCTTTTCTGCATCTATTGAGACAATCATGTGGTTCTTGTCTTTGGTTCTGTTTATATGCTGGATTACGTTTATTGATTTGCGAATGTTGAACCAGCCTTGCATCCCAGGGATGAAGCCCACTTGATCATGGTGGATAAGCTTTTTGATGTGCTGCTGAATCCGGTTTGCCAGTATTTTATTGAGGATTTTTGCATCAATGTTCATCAGGGATATTGGTCTAAAATTCTCTTTTTTTGTTGTGTCTCTGTCAGGCTTTGGTATCAGGATGATGTTGGCCTCATAAAATGAGTTAGGGAGGATTCCCTCTTTTTCTATTGATTGGAATAGTTTCAGAAGGAATGGTACCAGCTCCTCCTTGTACCTCTGGTAGAATTCAGCTGTGAATCCATCTGGTCCTGGACTTTTTTTGGTGGGTAGGCTATTAATTGTTGCCTCAATTTCAGAGCCTGCTATTGGTCTATTCAGGGATTCAACTTCTTCCTGGTTTAGCCTTGGGAGAGTGTAAGTGTCCAGGAAATTATCCATTTCTTCTAGATTTTCTAGTTGATTTGCGTAGAGGCGTTTATAGTATTCTCTGATGGTAGTTTGTATTTCTGTGGGGTCAGTGGTGATATCCCCTTTATCATTTTTTATTGCATCTATTTGATTCCTCTCTCTTTTTTTCTTTATTAGCCTTGCTAGCGGTCTGTCAATTTTGTTGATCTTTTCAAAAAACCAACTCCTGGATTCATTGATTTTTTGGAGGGTTTTTTGTGTCTCTATCTCCTTCAGTTCTGCTCTGATCTTAGTTATTTCTTGCCTTCTGCTAGCTTTTGAATGTGATTGCTCTTGCCTCTCTAGTTCTTTTAATTGTGATGTTAGAGTGTCAATTTTAGATCTTTCCTGCTTTCTCTTGTGGGCATTTAGTGCTATAAATTTCCCTCTACACACTGCTTTAAATGTGTCCCAGAGATTCTGGTATGTTGTATCTTTGTTCTCATTGGTTTCAAAGAACATCTTTATTTCCGCTTTCATTTCGTTATGTACCCAGTAGTCATTCAGGAGCAGGTTGTTCAGTTTCCATGTAGTTGAGCGGTTTTGATTGAGTTTCTTAGTCCTGAGTTCTAGTTTGATTGCACTGTGGTCTGAGAGACAGTTTGTTATAATTTCTGTTCTTTTACATTTGCTGAGGAGTGCTTTACTTCCAATTATGTGGTCAATTTTGGAATAAGTGCGATGTGGTGCTGAGAAGAATGTATATTCTGTTGATTTGGGGTGGAGAGTTCTATAGATGTCTATTAGGTCCGCTTGGTGCAGAGATGAGTTCAATTCCTGGATATCCTTGTTAACTTTCTGTCTCGTTGATCTGTCTAATGTTGACAGCGGAGTGTTGAAGTCCCCCATTATTATTGTATGGGAGTCTAAGTCTCTTTGTAAGTCTCTAAGGACTTGCTTTATGAATCTGGGTGCTCCTGTATTGGGTGCATATATATTTAGGAGAGTTAGCTCTTCCTGTTGAATTGATCCCTTTACCATTATGTAATGGCCTTCTTTGTCTCTTTTGATCTTTGATGGTTTAAAGTCTGTTTTATCAGAGACTAGGATTGCGACCCCTGCTTTTTTTTGTTCTCCATTTGCTTGGTAGATCTTCCTCCATCCCTTTATTTTGAGCCTATGTATGTCTCTGCATGTGAGATGGGTCTCCTGAATACAGCAGACTGATGGGTCTTGACTCTTTATCCAGTTTGCCAGTCTGTGTCTTTTAATTGGAGCATTTAGTCCATTAACATTTAAGGTTAATATTGTTATGTATGAACTTGATCCTGCCATTATGATATTAACTGGTTATTTTGCTCGTTAGTTGATGCAGTTTCTTCCTAGCCTCGATGGTCTTTACATTTTGCCAAGTTTTTGCGATGGCTGGTACCGGTTGTTCCTTTCCATGTTTAGGGCTTCCTTCAGGGTCTCTTGTAAGGCAGGCCTGGTGGTGACAAAATCTCTAAGCATTTGCTTATCTGTAAAGGATTTTATTTCTCCTTCACTTATGAAACTTAGTTTGGCTGGATATGAAATTCTGGGTTTAAAATTCTTTTCTTTAAGAACGTTGAATATTGGCCCCCACTCTCTTCTGGCTTGTAGAGTTTCTGCCGAGAGATCTGCTGTTAGTCTGATGGGCTTCCCTTTGTGGGTGACCCGACCTTTCTCTCTGGCTGCCCTTAAGATTTTTTCCTTCATTTCAACTTTGGTGAATCTGGCAATTATGTGTCTTGGAGTTGCTCTTCTGGAGGAGTATCTTTGTGGCGTTCTCTGTATTTCCTGAATTTGAATGTTGGCCTGCCCTACTAGGTTGGGGAAGTTCTCCTGGATGATATCCTGAAGAGTGTTTTCCAACTTGGTTCCATTTTCCCCCTCACTTTCAGGCACCCCAATCAGACGTAGATTTGGTCTTTTTACGTAATCCCATACTTCTTGCAGGCTTTGCTCATTTCTTTTTCTTCTTTTTTCTTTTGGTTTCTCTTCTCGCTTCATTTCATTCATTTGATCTTCAATCGCTGATACTCTTTCTTCCAGTTGATCGAGTCGGTTACTGAAGCTTGTGCATTTGTCACGTATTTCTCGTGTCATGGTTTTCATCTCTGTCATTTCGTTTATGATCTTCTCTGCATTAATGAGTCTAGCTGTCAATTCTTCCACTCTTTTTTCAAGATTTTTAGTTTCTTTGCGCTGGGTACGTAATTCCTCCTTTAGCTCTGATAAGTTTGATGGACTGAAGCCTTCTTCTCTCCTCTCGTCCAAGTCATTCTCTGACCAGCTTTGATCCGTTGCTGGTGATGGGCTGCGCTCCTTTGCAGGGGGAGATGCGCTCTTATTTTTTGAATTTCCAGCTTTTCTGCCCTGCTTCTTCCCCATCTTTGTGGTTTTATCTGTCTTTGGTCTTTGATGGTGGTGACGAACTGATGGGGTTTTGGTATAGGTGTCCTTCCTGTTTGATAGTTTTCCTTCTGACCGTCAGAAGGACTGTCTGTTGGTCTGTTGGAGATTGCTTGAGGTCCACTCCAGACCCTGTTTGCCTGGGTATCAGCAGCAGAGGTTGCCGAAGATAGAATATTGCTGAACAGCGAGTGTACCTGTCTGATTCTTCCTTTGGAAGTGTCCTCTCAGGGGTGTACTCCACCCTGTGAGGTGTGGGGTGTCAGACTGCCCCTAGTGGGGGATTTCTCCCAGCTAGGCTACTCAGGGGTCAGGGACACACCTGAGCAGGCAGTCTGTCCGTTCTCAGATCTCAACCTCCGCGTTGGGAGATCCGCGGCTCTCCCCAAAGCTGTCAGACAGAGTCGTTCGCGTCTGCACCGGCTCCCGCTACTTCCCCTGTTGGTCTTCAGCTGTGCGCTGTCCCCAGAGGTGGAGACTACAGAGACAGGCAGGCTTCCTTGAGCTGCTGTGAGCTCCACCCAGTTCGAGCTTCCCAGCGGCTTTGTTTACCTACTTATGCCTCAGCAATGGCGGGCGCCCCTCCCCCAGCCTCGCTGCTGCCTTGCGGATAGATCGCGGCAGACTGCTGTGTTAGCAGTGAGGGAGGCTTCGTGGGCGTGGGACCCTCCCGGCCAGGTGTGGGATATATTCTCCTGGAATGCCTGTATGCTTACAGCGCAGTATTGGGGTGGGAGTTACCCGATTTTCCAGGTGTTGTGTGTCTCAGTTCCCCTGGCTAGGAAAACGGATCCCCTTCCCCCTTGCGCTTCCAGGTGAGGCGATGCCTCGCCCTGCTTCAGCTCTCGCTGGTCAGGCTGCAGCAGCTGACCAGCACCGATTGTCCGGCACTCCCTAGTGAGATGACCCCAGTACCTCAGTTGAAAATGCAGAAATCACCGGTCTTCTGTGTCGCTCGCGCTGGGAGTTGGAGACTGGAGTTGTTCCTATTCGGCCATCTTGCTCCGCCCCCATGTGCCACATTTTCTTAATCCAGTCTGTCACAGATGGACATTTGGGTTGATTCCAAGTCTTTGCTATTGTGAATAGTGCCGCAATAAACATACGTGTACATGTGTCTTTGTAGTAGAATAATTTATAATCCTTTGGGTATATACCCAGTAGTGGGATGGCTGGGTCATATGGTACATCTAGTTCTAGATCCTTGAGGAATTGCCATACTGTTTTCCATAATGGTTGAACTAGTTTACAGTCCCACCAACAGTGTAAAAGTGTTCCTATTTCTCCACATCCTCTCCAACACCTGTTGTTTCCTGACTTCTTAATGATTGCCATTCTAACTGGTGTGAGATGGTATCTCATTGTGGTTTTGATTTGCATTTCTCTGATGGCGAGTGATGATGAGCATTTTTTCATGTGTCTGTTGGCTGTATGAATATCTTCTTTTGAGAAATGTCTGTTCATATCCTTTCCCCACTTTTTGATGGGGTTGTTTGTTTTTTTCTTGTATATTTGTTTGAGTTCTTTGTAGATTCTGGATATTAGCCCTTTGTCAGATGAGTAGGTTGCAAAAATTTTCTCCCATTCTGTAGGTTGCCTGTTCACTCGGATGGTAGTTTCTTTTGCTGTGCAAAAGCTCTTTAGTTTAATTAGATCCCATTTGTCAATTTTTGCTTTTGCTGCCGTTGCTTTTGGTGTTTTAGACATGAAGTCCTTACCCATGCCTATGTCCTGAATGGTACTACCTACATTTTCTTCTAGGGTTTTTATGGTATTAGGTCTAACATTTAAGTCTCTAATCCATCTTGAATTAATCTTCGTATAAGGGGTAAGGAAAGGATCCAGTTTCAGCTTTCTACTTATGGCTAGCCAATTTTCCCAGCACCATTTATTAAATAGGGAATCCTTTCCCCATTTCTTTTTTCTCTCAGGTTTGTCAAAGATCAGATGGCTGTAGATGTGTGGTATTATTTCTGAGGACTCTGTTCTGTTCCATTGGTCTATATCTCTGTTTTGGTACCAGTACCATGCTGTTTTGGTTACTGTAGCCTTGTAGTATAGTTTGAAGTCAGGTAGCGTGACGCCTCCAGCTTTGTCCTTTTGACTTAGGATTGTCTTGGCAATGCGGGCTCTTTTTTGGTTCCATATGAACTTTAAAGCAGTTTTTTCCAATTCTGTGAAGAAACTCATTGGTAGCTTGATGGGGATGGCATTGAATCTATAAATAACCTTGGGCAGTATGGCCATTTTCACGATATTGATTCTTCCTATCCATGAGCATGGTATGTTCTTCCATTTGTTTGTGTCCTCTTTTATTTCACTGAGCAGTGGTTTGTAGTTCTCCTTGAAGAGGTCCTTTACATCCCTTGTAAGCTGGATTCCTAGGTATTTTATTCTCTTTGAAGCAATTGTGAATGGAAGTTCATTCCTGATTTGGCTCTCTGCTTGTCTGTTACTGGTGTATAAGAATGCTTGTGATTTTTGCACATTAATTTTGTATCCTGAGGGATGCCCTCTCTCACCACTCCTATTCAACATAGTGTTGGAAGTTCTGGCTAGGGCAATCAGGCAAGAGAAAGAAATCAAGGGTATCCAGTTAGGAAAAGAAGAAGTCAAATTGTCCCTGTTTGCAGATGACATGATTGTATATTTAGAAAACCCCATCGTCTCAGCCCAAAATCTCCTTAAGCTGATAAGCAACTTCAGCAAAGTCTCAGGACTAAATAGTTTTAATCTATGATGAAAAATTATTTCATATAACAAAAAGTCCACGGGTATGGTGGTTTCAGTCATGATTAATTTCATAGTTCTATGACACAATAAAGTAACAAACTCTGTATTTTTGGACTTCTGTCCTTACTGGATAGGCTTCTCCTCAGCCAGGATCTCCTTGTGTTACCAAAATTGTGGCTACAATTCCAGGCGCCATATTCAGACACAATTTGACATTCAATGGAAAACAAGGGCCTGACACTTGCTATGTGGATTCTATTATGAGCAAGGAAACCTCTTGAAATGCCAGAAATTAGATTGCACTTCCAGTCAGCTCATTCTGAACCTGAATAAAATATTGATCTATTTGTGGAATGTATTATGAATCCCCATGTTCCACCCAGTAAAAATATAAAGTTTATTAGCTATGCTCTTCCATCCAGATTTAACCTTTGTTGGATGAGTAGGAATATTTGATGTATGGTTTCATACTTGATTATTACGCCTTACTAATGTCTGATATTTAACTATCACTCTAGATATATCAAATAGTATCCTAAATTATGTTAGATCCTGGGATTCAGGGGAGGAAAAGATACATATAACCCCTGTCCTCAAGGAACTCCTACTCTGTTAGGAAAGATTCCATAAAATAAGCACTGACAAGAAACTGATAAGTGGTTTGTATTAAGGAGAAGGCAATTGTATGACTTTGTCTGCACATAACAGGAAACAACCTAACTTCAAGAGGGCAGACAAAGCCTCCTAGAGAAATATAAGTGTAACTTGAAAGATGGAGATAAGTAGCAATTAGCCAGATGGAGAGGGAAAGCATCCTATACAGAGGAAACAATATGGGTGAAGTTATGAAAATCAGAGAGAAAATGGGCCATCTGATGAACAGAACGTTGTTCAGATTGGATGGAACATAGCATGTAGGATGCTGTTTCATGATACTGCCTGAAATATAGTAGGCCTCACTGAATATATAGGGTTAATTTATCTTTTTTAATGACCCTGATTGGAAAAACATTCCCTTAAGTCTTGGATGAGTACTGAAGGGTTATTTGTGTAGGCACCAGTCTGTAACAATTCCTCAGTCTTTCCAGCATGCCACATTATATTTAGATGTCATGTCTCCTCAGTCTTCTAGAATCAGCCATTTATCACAGAAGCCCTGGTTCCTTTTATTAGATAATGGTATAAAGAAACCAAGACCTAGGTGTCAGGTGTGCTCGTTGCAGCCAATGATATAAAATTCTCAAGATACAGCATAATAATTAGAAAACTAGTAGACCTTTGGCTTCCATGCTTTCAGGAGAGGAGCAAGCCTGGACAAAGGAAGCCACTTTAATATGACTGTCACTGTATGTTCAATTATTAACATGCTTCACTGTTGTTGGTATAATTTCTATTTGGGGTAGAAGATGTTTTTACCATAAAAGAATAGAAACTGTTTTTGTGACTCTCCCTATTCTTTCTTTTACCGCTACCACTTTTTTTTTTTTTTTTTTTGCAGTTTGACAACTTTTGGCTGCAGTCTTTTCCTCACTAATTTCAAGTAATTTGAGAATGTCAAGCTTCAATTTCCTGTCCAGCCCTGAAGATCCAGTGAGCTTCAAGCTGGGACTGTAACTTCATGGATCCACCACAGAGAGTTACTCCAACTTTGAATTCTGATTCATCTCTGATTCCAACCAAAGAAATGTCCCAGAAAATTACATCAACCTCCCAAATGTCCTTCCCTGAAATGCAAAACCTGGGCCAAATTAACTTCAACCATGGTCCTTGTAGCAACGACCTCAACCCTCAGCCAGAGGGGCTGCTCCAACTGCAGTACAAAGATGAGATGACCCAATAAGAGAGGCAATGGGAAAGGTCAGCATTCCCTGAGAAGAAAAAGATATTCATGGAGAACTTAAGACAGAAAACCCTCAATCCCATTGCACCTTACTGGGCTGAAGGGAAAGTAAAAATCTCTTCCTCATATGATAAAGATAAAAATAAATGCAAATATCATTACTGCCAGATCTATAGGGAGGATAATTCTAGGAGCCCTAGTGGGCGGAATCCATCCTCTTGGAAAACGCTAGTGCAGGGCCTTAACCACTTGACCCTCAGCCCTGGTACCATACAGACCTGCCATCTATCAGAAGAGCTGCTCAAGAGAAGTAAAGAGAGAAGAGCCATCATGAGAGCCAGAAGAAAGGCAAAAGAGTTCCTAGGCTTCTAAAATTACAGTCGAAATAAATCTAAGACTCTAATCCTCGTGATTAGATCAGAATTGATTCAGATATGTGAATATTGATTTTAGCCAGTTGCTTGGGTGGAACTTTTTGGGAACTATACAATTAGGAATGGTCATTAGAAGCAGCAAGAGCCAGTATTTTGACAAAAAAAAAATTGTATCAGTATGAGGTTTGATCTAGTTCTAGGAAAGCAACAATCATTTTCCCAGTAATTTTAGGGTCAATCTGGGGAATACTGGGATAATCTACTCTGCGGCAAGGAACATGGGTAAACAATGGTTCTTTTTATTATTATTATTATTATTGCTATACTTTAAGATCTAGGGTACATGTGCACAACGTGCAGGTTTGTTACATAGGTATACATGTGCCATGTTGATTTGCTGCACCCATTAACTCGTCATTTACATTAGGTATTTCTCCTAATGCTATCCCTCCCCCAGACCCTACCCCCCGACAGGACCCAGTGTGTGATGTTCCCTGCCCTGTGTCCAAGTGTTCTCATAAACAATGGTTCTTAACTTATTATTTAGTTTTTATGATACGACCTGTCTGTCTTCTCCTTGGATCTCTTTTTCCCCATCCTGTTTCCACTAAGGTATAAAGGACATGTGTAGTGTAAATATCTTGCTGGTTTTGAAGTGCTTTTGTTCAGTCTCATGGATTGACCAAAAGAAAAACAAAAACAAAAACAATGTCTGATGAAATTTCTGTGTGTTTTGGAATTCTGAGGTTAATAAAAAGATGAGATCCACTTTTAAAGTTTTGAATCAAAAGGATGTGTGACAAAAGGATGTGTGAATATACTTTGTGGGCTTCACATTGAATTGTTTGAATAAACTACTTTTCATGAGGCATGTATAGGAAAAAAAAATTTTTTTTGAGATGGAGTTTCACTCTTGTTGCCCAGGCTGTAGTACAGTGGCACGATCTCGGCTCACTCTAACCTCTGCCTCCCGAGTTCAAGTGATTGTCTGGCCTTAGCCTCCCGAGTAGCTGGGATTACAGGTGCCTGCCACCATGCCTGCCTAATTTTTGCATTTTTAGTAGAGACGGGGTTTCACCATGTTGGCCAAGCTGGTCTTCAACTCGTGAGCTCAGGTGATCCGCCATTCCAAAGTGCTGGAATTACAGGCATGAGCCACTGCACCCTCGGCCAGGAAAATATTTTTATGTTCCTTTATAATTGTTAAACACCTCCCTGAAGAAATTTCCAATGTGTTGTCTCAATTGTCGACGCCAATACCTGTGTATTTTTATTTAATATTACTTGGACGGTAGTTTGTCAAGGGGAACTGCTTGCAGATTAGAATAGGGATGTAGGAAAGGGACCTTCTAAAACATTTGCATTACTCTTTATACCATAATCAGAACAGCATGTGAAGTAGCCATTGGATGGTCCAACTCCTCCTTTGTGATAACAGTGGGAAGCAGTATCCTGCCCACAGTGTGAGCATATGCGTGTTGTGCAGCTGCCATGGATGTAGGTGTTCCACAATACATTCTTCCCTCTCAGGTGCCCCAGCACTCTCATGCTTGCTATCGGGGCGGGGACCGAGAGCATTATTATGTTGTTTTTACTTCTGCCAGTTGTGTGACCAATTGTATATATGCTTTTTCTTTTCATAATGTGAAATTGATTGTGCTAATTTCTTTCCTGTAGAGCCCTCTGAGACTTATCCCACCATAGATCATAATATTCTGCTGATGGGAAAATAAGTTTGGCTCTGGGGCAATCTGCTTTGTTATGCAATCTTCAGTGGTGCAATAGAGCAAAACTCCATAATGTTTTCACACATAAAGACTTGAGGACATACACATTAACATGGACTGGATCCTTCCTCTGATTTCATCAGAGTATGAGAGTTAAAGTAATCCTGTATTGTTTATACCACAATTCAAGAGGACAGTGTAAAAAATTGCATATTATGTAAAATGTGATATGTTTTCAGAGAAATATAATAGTTTTCTTATGACTCTGGCAATATTCCAAATACATATAGGTGCATGTACATTTAAAGATGCAACCAGCTTGGAACTAATTAAAATCAAGGCAGGTTTTTGGGGGAGTAAACATTGACAAACAATACAACCTTATTCTTTAAGACTGAGTTTGCTACTCTAGATTCTTTGCATTTATATATAAGTTTTAGAAGAAGTATGGCTGGATGTCTTAAAATATTAGGGTCCCCCAGAGAAACAGAACAAATGTGTGTGTATATATATATTATATTATATATATATATATATATACACACACACACACACACACACACTCATATATGTGTATATATACACACTATCTATATACACACACACACAAACACACAGAAAGAGATAAAAGACAAAGGAAGACTTTATTTTTAAGGAATTGGCTCACGTGATTGTAGAGGCTACCAAGTCCAAAATCTGTGGGGTTCAAAATCTGAGGGATAGGTTAGTAGTTTGGAGACTCAAGGAAGAGTTTATATTGCAGATCAAGCTTGAAGACAGTCTGGGGGCAAAATTCTCTCTTCCTCAGGGTCCTGCAGCCTATTTACTCCTAAGGTCTTCAACTGATTGGATGAGGCCTGCATTATGGAGAATAGTATGCTTTTCTTAATATCTACTGACTTAAACATTAACCTGATCTAAAAAAATTAGTGTCACAGCAACACCTAGATTGGTGTTTGATCAAATATATAGATACCATGGCCTAGCCAACTTGACACGTAAAATTAAGCATTACAAGTCCACCTTTTGTCACCTTGCCACCCAAATACATATCTTTAAACCATTCCTAATCTCCAAGTAAATATAATAATGAGGCTGTGCTTCCACCTAACAAGATACAAGTATCCTATGTAAAACCAAAAATGCAGTAACCCTTTCCCCAGATAAGGATGCACTTGGGTGATGTTGACTCTTCTCCATGATATCCTGTAACTTAAATACTACAGTGTAAAGTCAATAAATCTCATATAAGGGGTAAGAGATGGAAAAAAAGCTACTTGGTTAACATATGTATATATGCACAACCTCCATCCCTATGCATGTACACACATATGTTTCATAACAAAATAAAGAGGAAATACTCAGACAATTATAGTCCTTGTTTGTGTAACTGGTCACATTATCATACTTGGTATTTATAACTACCTTCTTCCACTATCCATTCCTTAGTCCTTTTGCCCTCTGCAAACACTTCAGCTAATTGTATTTCTTACCTGGTGGGGTGACCCAAACCTTCATTCCTAGATTCTCTGGGCCATTAGTATTCCTGCCTGCATTGGGTTGTTGTCGTGTCTCGTTGATCTTAATCACAAGGCATGGTAATATTAGGAGACATCCTAAGAAATCTCCTATTTTCCGGACATACTGTTCTTTACCTCCATTGTGGAGGAGCAGTCCAGTTTCCCCCTTGGTAGTCAGGATCAATCACCTCGGCCAACACAGAAACTCCCTTATTTGCTTATTGATTCAGAGACATGAGGAAACCAAAATATCTGGTTGGCAGTTTTAACTTCCAGTTCAATGGAATCATTGTGGTGTCTCCTGGTAGAAACATTCCTCCCTTTGGAACTAAGACCTCTAGGCCAGCATAGCATAAAGACATAGACACAAGAAACAAAAAGTTTGCTAGTGGATCACCAGGAGTAATAGTGAGTAGTGTCACTCTCATTTCCATCCCTTGATTCCCGGACCTGTGAATCCTGGCTATGGGAGAAACAACACCATATGCTGGACACTGATTCAGAGCATATACAGACTTGTGGAGAACCTTGCCACAGCCTTCCAAGTATTGCCACCTAGCTGGCACTGTAACTGAGTCTTTAAAAGGGCATTCCACAGCTACTTCAGGATGGTCAGGAACATGGTAAGACCAATGAATTTTAAGAGCATGGGCCCTTTACCACTGCTGTAAAGTGAGTTCCTTGATCAGAAGCAATGTCATATGGAATAGCATGATGGTGGATAAGGCATTCTGTAAATCCATAGATGGTAGTTTTGACAGAGCATTACATGCAGGGAAAGTAAATCTTTGTTCAGAGTGTCTAATACAATAAGAACAAAACACTATCCTTTCCATGATAGAAGCAGTCGAATCTAATCAACCTGCTACCTGCTACCAGGTAGCTGGATGATCACCCTAGAGAGTGGTGCTATATCTTGGACTGAATGTTGGTTTCTGCTGCTGGTAGGTTGGGCACTCAGCAGTGGCTGTAGCCAGGTTGGCCTTGGTGAGTGGAAGTCCATGTTGCTGAGCTCATGCATAACCTTCATCCCTGCAACCATGGGCACTTTATTCATGGGCACATTGAGCAATGACAGGGGTGGCTGTGGAAAGAGGCTGAGTGGTGTCCATAAAACAGGTAATCTTATCCCCTTGATTATTAAAATCCTCGTTTGCTGAGGTCACCCTTTGGTGAGCATTCACATGAGATGCAAATATTTCCACATTTTTTCACCTATTCAGAGAGGTCTATCCACATACCTCTTCCCTATACTTCCTTGTCACCAATTTCCAATCATATTTTTTCCAAGTGCCTGACCACTCAGCTAAACCATTGTCCACAGCCCATCAACTGGTACATAGTCACATGTCCAGCCATTTCTCTTTCCAAGCAAAATAAGCAACCAGGTGCACCACTTGAAGTTCTGCCCACTGGGAAGATTTCCCTTCACCATTGCCCTTCAAAGATGTCTCAGAAAGGGACGATAATTCTGCAGCTCTTCACTTTTAGGTGGTTCCTGCATATCATGCAGAACCATCCATAAAGCAGGGCCAAGTTTTCTCTTCCTCTGTCAACCGCCTGTGCCACTGCTCTGCACAGATCCACGAAGAGACTTGTTCCCAGATCAAAGCTGAAAGAGAAAAGAGTGAAAGAAAACTTGTAATTCAACCTGCACCAGTCACTTTTCCATGGGTTCATTCTCTGGTATAAGGCATCTGCTTCTGCTCACTTTTCAGATTCCTCAGGTAAGTGATTTTTCTTTTTGGTTTTTGTTTTTTGTTGTTGTTGTTGTTGTTGTTTTTCATTTGGTCTAGAATCTTTAGTTATAGTCAATGGGAGAGATAGGTAGTACTATGCCAACTCCATGGTGGCCAAAAGTGGAACTCCTGATTGGGTTGCTTTTATAGACTTTAGTTTTTAGAGCAGTTTTAGGTCCACAGTAAAATTGAACAGAAGGCACAGAGATTTTCCATATGCCCTCTGCCCCAACACATGCATAGCCTTCCCAATTATCAATATCCCTCACCAGAATAGTGCATTTGTTACAATTGATGAGCCTACATTGATATATCACTATCATCCAAAGCCCATAGTGTACATTAGGGTTCACTCTTGGTGTCATACATTATATGTGTTTGGACAAATGTATAACGACATGTTTCTGCCATTATAATATCAGACACAGTAGTTTCTTTGCCCTAAATAATTCCTCTGTGCGTTGTGTATTTATTCCTGCCTCCCTCCAACCCCTAGCAACCACCAATCCTTTTACTATCTTCATAGTTTTGCCTTTTCCAGAATGTCACATAGTTGGAATCGTACAGTATGTGGTCTTTTCAGATAGGCTTTTTTTCACTTAGCAATATGCATTTAAGGTTCATCTGTGTCTTTTCATGTCTTGATAGCTTGTTTCTTTTTGGCTCTGAATAATAAATAATTGTCTGGGTGTACCACAGTGTACCCATTCACCTACAGAAAGACATGTTGATTGCTCCCATGCTTTGGCAATTATTAATAAAGCTGCTTTATACATCCATGTGCAAGTTTTCCTGTGGACATAAGTTTTAACTCATTCAGGTAAATAGCTAAGAGTGTGATTGCTGGATCATATGGTAAGAGTATGTTTAGTCTTGTGAAAAACACAAAACAAAACAAAACCTGCCAAACTACTTTCCAACGTTGTTGTACCATTTTGCATTCTCATCAACAATAAATGGGAGTTCTTATTGCTCCACACCCACATCTTCCTCTGTATTTAATGTTGTACATGTTTTGGATTTTGGTCATTCTATGTAATAGTATATTATTGTTGCTTTAACTTACAACCTCCTAGTGATGTTAAGTATCTTTTCATATACTTATTTGCCATTTGTTTACTTCTTTGTGAGGTGTCTCTTCAGGTTTTTTGCTCATTTAATATTGGGTTGTTCATTTTTATATTGTTGAATTTTAAGATATATATATATATGTATGTGTTTGTGTGTGTGTGTATATATATATATATATATATATATATATATATATATATATATATATACAGAGAGAGAGAGAGAGAGATGAAGTTTTGCTCTTGTTGCCCAGGCTGGGCAAATATATATATATATATATATATATATATATATATATGAGTTTTGTTCTTGCCCAGGCTGGAGTGCAATGGCATGATCTCGGTTCACTGCAAACCCCGCCTCCCAGGTTCAAGTGATTCTCCTGCCTTAGCCTCCCAAGTAGCTAGGATTACAGGCACCCGCCACCACGCCTGGCTAATTTTTGTATTTTTAGTAGAGACAGGTTTTCACCATGTTGACCAGGCTGGTCTCTAACTCCTGACCTCAGGCGATCCACCCACCTTGGTCTCCCAAAGTGCTGGGATTACAGGCATGAGTCACCGCGACCGGCCATTTGTATATTTTGGATAGCAATTCTTTATCAGATATATCTTTTGCAAATACTTTCTCCTAGTCTGTGGCTTATTTTCTCATTCTTCTGACAGTGTCTTTTGCAGAGTAAAGGCTTTTAATTTTAATTAAGTTCAACTGATCAATTCTTTCTTTCATAGATCATATCTTTGGTGTTATATCTAAAAAGTCATCATCATACCCAATGTCATATAGATATTCTCCTATGTTTTCTTCAGGGAGTTTTATAGTTTTTATAGTTTTTCATTTTACATTTATGTCTATGATATATTTTGAGTTAATTTTTGTGTCTGGATTCATTTTTTTTCATATGTCAGTGTAGAGACTTCCACCACCATTTGTTGAGAAGACTATCCTTTCTCCACTGTATTGCCTTTGTTCCTTTGCCAAAGATCAGTTGACTATATTTATATGAGTCTATTTCTGGGCTCTATATTCTGTTCTATTGCTCTACTTATCTATTCTTTCACCGATACCACACCATATTGATTACTGTAACTTTATAGTAAGTCTCGAAGTAGAGTAGTGTCAGTCCTCCAATTTTGTTCTTCTCCTTCAATATTGATTTGGATATTCAGGGTATTTTGTTTCTCCATATAAACTTTAGAATCAGTTTTTTCCTATCCACAAATTAACATGCTGGGATTTTCATTAGGATTGTGTTGAATCTATACATTAAGTTTGGAAGAACTAACATCTTGACAATATAGACCCTTCCTATCCATAAACATAAAGTATCTCTTTATTTATTTCTTCTGTGATTTATTTTACCAGATATTTGTACTTTTTCCCATATAGATCTTGTACATATTTGGTTAGATTTATACCACTTCCACCTATTTATTGCTGGTATATAGGATAGTGATTGCATTTTGTATATTAACCTTGTATCCTGCAACCTTGCTACAATTACTTGTTAATAGTTCCAGGACGGTTTAATGTCTATTGTTTTTCAAATTTTCTACATAGACAGTCATGTAATCTGCAAACATAGACAGTTTTATTTCTACCTCCCCACCCTATATACCTTTTATTTCATTTTCTTGTCTTATTGCATTAGCTTGTACTTCCAATATGCTGTTGAAAATGAGTCATGAGAGGGGACATGCTTGCTTTTTTTCCTGATATTAGCATGAAAGCATCTAGTGTCTCACCATTAAGAATAATGTACGCTGCAGGGTTTCTTTAGATGTTCTTTATCAAGCTGAAGAAGTTCCCCTCTGTTTCTAGCTGTATTAGGGTTTTAATCATAAGTAGATGTTGGATTTTGTCTAACACATTTTCTGTATCTATTGATACGATCTTGTGATTTTTCTTTAGCCTGTTTCCTCACTGTATTTTCTGGAGTGTACGATTGAATTGGAAGTTATAACAAGTTGGTGGTCTGAATGCAATAGATTCTGCTTGGAGTTATAAGTCAGTCAAATGATGATTTTATTATTGAAAATTAATGTGTTATTAAAAAGAGTCAGTGGAGGGCTTCACTGAAGACCAGAAATTATGAGCAACAATTGAAACATGGAAAGAAAGATATAATTTGCTACAATACTAGTATCTGTAGATGTAGTGGGCATGATAATGTGACTACTGACATTCCCAGTCATTTTAATAGGTGTAAATCCTTGGTCTTCTAAGGCACCACAAAAGGTAACACTGGAAATGAACATTACTGAGTACTTATTATGTGCTGGGCACACTTTAATACCTTGATTTGTTTAATCTCCCAACAGTCTCTTGGGAGGTAAATGACTCCAAAGCAAAAGACCACTTACTTGTGCTGCCTGCCTATTTTATACAGATGCCTCTGTAACATTGTTACAGAGGTCTTCCAAGGGAAGACCAGAGGTCTGAATCCTAGCTGAATCTATCATCCCTGCAATGGTTGTTAACATTAAAAAGTCTGCACTGAAAGATCTCAGGCTTCCCTCTACTATGCCAATCATACAAAGACCTTTATACCAGCAAAGAAACTCTCACAGACCTTTATACCAGCAAAGAAACTCTCACAGACACTGCACAATCTTGTTTAAATCCATCCATCCATCTCTCCATCCAGCCATACATGAAATAATGACTCTATCCGTCTGTCCATCCAAGAAATATACTTTAAGAGCTTCAATAGGCCATACCCCATTAAAAAGCCTCAGTATCATTCTATAAGGCAGATCAACGGACTCTCTAAAGGGACCTTCTTCCTAATTTTAACACTATGGTTCTCTGTGATCTCCTCCAGGCCCGATTTCCACCTTTAGGCATTGTGTGACATGTTTATGACTAGCTCATAAATAAAAGTTTGCAGTTGCATGATGCTTTTAATGCATCTATTTGGCTGTGAATTACTGGAATTCTTCTTACTGACCAACATCCGAGCACTAGAAAATATACAAATGATGTAAATGACACATACCCACTTGAGAAGTGCTTCTTAACTCAATATGCATCACTCAGCAGAGAGTAACAACTAAAGTTTTGTTTGAAAAATTACAATTTGGGAATTAATTCTCATATGTAGGTTAAGCCTTCCATGTATTGGACCACCATCTCTCCATCTATTCATTCGTTTCCTAATATCAGTGAGTACATTTCCATCCGTATTTATCTGGCTCGATCTTCTTATTTTGTCCCTAAGCTGCTATAAATGAAAAGCAACATGTTCAACCCACCTCCTACTCTGGTGTTCAAGAGTTGTCATTTCAGCATCTACTGAACTCGAGAGCAACTGCACAAGGTAACAGAATCAGAAGAGCCAGCAATGTAATATTACAGTTTTTAATATTCATTTAAATTTTTAATTTTAATTTTTAAGTTCTGGGGTACATGTACAGGATGTGCAGGTTCGTTACATAGGTAAATGTGTGACACGGTGGTTTGGTGCACCTATCAACCCATCACCTAGGTATTAAGCCTGTGGTGATTCCTCACAGATCTAGAACCAGAAATACTGTATGACCCAGCAATCCCATTACTGGGGATATACCAAAAGGAATATAAATCATTCTATTACAAAGATACATGCCCTCATATGTTTATTGCAGCACTATTATGACTTTTTAAAAGAAATGGGCTTCATCTCTCAGGTGACACAGATTTAGTATAGAGTTTGCTCTAAATAAATAGTTGTGCATGAGGCTCTAACTGTAATGCAAATGTCAAAATAAGCCTTGAAAGAAAGGGTAGGTAACAATTTTTAAAAGACAAATCTTGCCTCTTCACCTTTCATGATCTACCATGTGCCTACATTCCCGCCTCATCCCAGGCGTCCCCAATGTACACATTTGGGACTTATGCCACAGTCACTGTGCTCCTCTAGGGAGCAATGAGTGCTCCTGAGTACACACGTGTATGCTTGTCTCTCCATGTTCAAGGACCCTTGTGACAAACACATCTATTGAGAGTCATGATTCCATGTCTGTGGGTGGCCTCCCTTGATACATCCTGTCTTAGTTTCCACTGCTTTGCTTGCTGTTCTCTGGAGTCAGATGGATTAAGCTTCAGATTCCCAGGTAACCAACCATGGATCTGAGCTGAGTGACTCAGTGCGGATAAGAAGAATGTTGCCAAAACAACAGAATCCATACCCCTTTCCAGCACCGAGGCCCTCCTCCCTCCCCCTGCCTGCTTGGATCTCAGGTGAGAATGGGAATGTGATGTGGCTAAGAGTTAGGAGATAGATATGTGGTAGAGGGTTCCAGAAGAGAGGTGAAATCTTGGGGTCCCCTCAGAAGGGACTGGGGGAGGGACAAGAGACACCAAGAAAGCCTGCTGCTGGGCACTGAGATCCTAGGAGATGACTATGAAAGTGCAGTGGTTCTAACATGTGGTTCTGTGAATTTCTCCAGCAGTACACAGAGCTGCGAACATTTTCTGACTCTAAGCTCCAAGGCACAGACCATGGGAAGTGAGGCCTGTGTTGGCAAAGGGCAGTAGAGCCTGGAATCACTGGTGGAGGGCAATTGCAAGACTTGAGGAGGCCCTGCTCACCTCAGCAATAACTCTCATCTGTTACTCCACTCTTTGTGTCTCTCTTCTGGTCTTCTCCTCTTTCTGTGCTCTGTTGTCAGGGTCAATTTATAACAGGTTAAAATTGTCCTGGGTTAAAGGAGAAGAGGAGGCAAGGATGTCCCAATCCCCTCTTCCACGGACTGATAAGACAGTGGGCAGAGGGGGAGCTGGAAGAGATGGTATGCAGAGACCACAAATTAACTTGTGCTTCTCAGACCTGATGGGGGTTTGGTGCATTTACTTGCTAATGCTGATCTGATCTTCATTATGAGTGCATAACCTCTGTACTGGACAGTAAGGTGAGAAAATACTGGAGTTATGTCTAATCTGGTGTCAGCTGATGCTATCATGTGAATGGTCCATTTGTATAAATGCTCAGTCTGTTTTGCTGAAAATGATCAGTCTCTCAGATTTCCACCCCACCTCCCTACTCCCTTCCAAGACGATTAATGGTGTGTATGGCTTTTGAGTCTTCATGATGATATGGGAAGGGGCCTATGACATCTTATGTTGATTGCAGTGTCCTCAGTTGTTTATGAGGGAAGGCTCAATCTTCTCTCTCAGGTTCTGCTTGCTGATGCTGATTTGCTCACCCATTTCTCTGGCTGGTGTAACTTGCATTTTTGTCTCTCTCATCTTGTTTGGGATCTGGTGCTCCCTGGCTGACTCACCCTCAGCCCATCTGTGTGGGCCTCATCCTCCCTTCCACATCTGGGCAGGGCTGTCCATACCACAGCCTCAGCTGCAGGGTCACCTAGCACCTATCTGGCTTATGCTTGCTTCATGGTAACACTCCTGGCTCTTGAATCAGCCACTTCCACATTCCCTTCTCAGAGAATGTGGCCCTGTGCAGGAACCAAGATCAGCTCCAAAAATAGAAATTCTTGAATTCCAGCCATTTCTCTAACCAAGGATCTTGCTATTTCATTCTGCAAAAGTAAACTGAGTCCTAAATTTCAGTTGGGCAAAAATCTCTTTATTTGGAACTCCCTTCCACTTCTCTGACACACCTGTCACATGTAAGATAAGGCCCATAGAAGAGAGACTGGGATGAGAGTCTCTTACCTCCATCTGACACTGTCCCCATGCCTTCTACTCCCCCATGACTGGAACAGAACATTCTTTTATTTTACTTATCTTTCATGTTGACATAAGGATTCCTATAGTAAATCCAGATCATAAAGGGAAGTCTTTGGGATTTGTACTTTCTCTTGTAGAATTCAAATTCATTTGAAATGTTTAAAGGAAATTGACTAACAGATAAAGAAACACAAAATGGAAGGGATTACCAAATACAAATCAATATAACATCAGTAGCAGGAAAAGCTCTCTGTAAAAATAAACTTGGAGTTCAAAGGGAGTTGTATTAGTCAGGATTCTCTGGAGGGACCAAACTAATAGAATATATATATCTGTATACACACACACACACACACACACATATATATATGAGGTTATTAAGTAGTATTAACTCACACAACCACAAGGTTCCACAACAGACCATCTGCAAACTGAGGAACAAGGAAACCAGTCCAAGTCCCAAAGCTGAAGATCTTGGAGTCCGATGTTTGACGGCAGGAAGCATGGGAGAAAGATGTAGGTTGTGAGGCTGGGCCAGTCTATTCTCTTCATGTTTTTCTGCCTACTCGTACTGGCAGCTGATTAGATGGTGCCAACCCAGATTGAGGGTGGGTCTGCCTTTCTTAGCCCACTGACTCAAATGTTAATCTCCTTTGGCAACACCCTCACAGACACACCCAGGATCAATACTTTGCATTCTTCAATCCAATCAAGTTGACACTCACTATTAACCATCACAGGAGTCATCATGCTTTAAAAGGGGCCTAAAAGGTGTGGCATCAGCAGTTTTAATATGTGTGTCCAGAGAGCGTCTCTTAAGCTATCTCTCTCCAGCATTGTCTGGTAACTTCAGAGACTACTTGAGAATCAGAGACAAACTATCCTGAAGCTTGTGGTGTGTTGGTGGAGTTACGGGGGCAAGCTCAGGTGTATGTTCATGTCTGTATTAGTCTTGAAGGTTTGTGGAGGCCTACATGACCTATTCATTAGATAACATCTTCCTCATTCTCCCTCAAATTTATTGTATATGCCATGTAAAACATCAGTAAAATAATTTTATGATTAAGAAGAAAAACAAGGCACGGCAAAGTATTCCTATAGCTTTACTATACATAACCAGAAATCTACAGGAGTTATTGTGGGAAACATATGCATTGCAAAATTACTTGCAGAGTTGAAGAGAGATTCTTCAGTCATGTCTCCACCCTGGCAAGGAAGCCTAAAGTCTCAGGTGACTCTTTATTAAGTATTAAACAAGTATTTGTGTAATCTCTCGTAATAGCTATTTGGTAGTCTTATATAAGTTGGTAATTTAGCACTGAACTGGGGAGCAGCAGAAGACCAACCAATAAATGAATAAATAAGGCCAGATTGCGATCAGTGTTAGGAAGCAAATACTCTGGGTGCTAGTCTACAAACTCACTACTTTAAACAGGGTGGTAAGAGAAAGCTTCTCTGAGCAGAAACCCTAAGATTTATAAGGATACTTCTGTATCATGGGAAAATGGAAGAAACAACCCAGGGGGAGAGTGTACCATGAGAATGGGGACTGGCTAAACTTTATGCTGAAAGGAAGAGCAAGTAATGGGCAATGGCTAGTGAGAAAGAGTAGAGTGACCAATATGGTTGGAGGTACACCAGGAGAGTTATTTTCACACATCTAAAATTTAAAAGATAGTATAAAAAGAGACAGGAGAGAAAGCAGGGAGGGAGGGAGGAGAGTAGGATTTGAAAAGGAGGGAGGTGTCAAATGTATTGAAGGCATTTGGACATATAGTATAAAAGGATGAGGACGTGATCATAGGATTAGGCAATATGAAGGCCATTGGTGCCTTTAACAAAAGCATATTTCTGTTGAGAGGTGAGCAGATAGAGACTGCATTGAAGAGATTTGTAATAATAATGGTTATAGAACAAGGGAAGACAGATTTGCTGCTTGGAGCATCAGGGAAATGTGTCATTACCATAGAGAAATATGGGATAAGGAACGGCTTTCTGTTTTATTACATTTTGTATAAAATGTCAGAAACAAGAGCAGGTTTGTAGATGACAGAAGAATCCAGAATAAATAAAGAATGTGACAATTCAGGAAAAAGGGATAATCACTACAAAAGTTCCTACCTTGAGAGGGTAGAGGGAATAGGATTCAGGTGAAGGGCTGGCCTCAAGTAGGATCCTGTCACTTCCTCCATTGGGGCAGCTGAGATTACAAGTGCAGGCCCACTGCTGTTGGGAAGTGGTGAGAGTTTCTCTCCAATCGCTCCTGTTTTCTTAGGGGAATATCAAGGAATATCATGAGAAGAGTTGGTGCTGGTCCTTGTGGAGGTTATTGTAGGAAGAGGAGAGAGAAGGTACACTTGTGGAGGGTACACATTGTTTGTCTATTTGTTTGGCGGCAGGGGTGGAGGGTGGGGGGAGCATTGCCAGGAGAGTAAGCAGGAGGGAAAATGAAGAGATGCGTTTGAGGAGGGAGAGTTAATAGCTTTGGGTAAGCTGAGTAAGGAAGGTGAATGGTGAGGAATGCGTTTGGGGTCAGTGGACAGGAGGCCTCCTTGAGGCTGGGCTGTAGATGCTGGGGCATTGGAAGGAGGGAGCTGTTAGGACTGGATCGGGTGCTGTCCTTGGTGAGAGTGGGGGATGCAAGAAATGGACATCGTGGAAGGGCTTGGTCTTTTCTGAGGCCCAGGGCATGACCACAGGTGGAGGAGATGTAGGTGGGCAAGAGATCCCCTGAAGATGGAGAGGCTCTGACCATGGCCTGGTCAGTCTAGGGGGTGCTGAGGTTACCAGGAAGGATCAGCAGAATGAGGTCCTTAACAAATAACTCACAAAACTGTCAAAATAGTTTCTTCAAATCAGAATCATTTTTTTTTTTTTTTAGACGAAGTCTCACTCTGTCACCCAGGCTGGAGTGCAGTGGCACGATCTTGTGTCACTGCAACCTCCGCCTCTCAGATTCAAGTGATCCTCGTGTCTCAGCCTCCCAAGTATCTGGGACTACAGGCATGAATCACCACGCCGGGCTAAGTTTTTGTATTTTTAGTAGGGACAGGGTTTCACCATTTTGGCCAAGCTGGTGACCTCAGGTGATCCTCCCACCTGATGGGCCACCATGCCCAGCCAAGAAACCTTGGTTGTAAGGTTTCTGGATTTTCTGGACACCTACATCCAGGATGAGAAACATTGTCACATTTCAAAATTTAAGATGGGGAGTGATTGCAGCCTGGACTGACCTGCCAATCTGATCAGTGTCCAAAGATGCAGTGAGAAATTGGTCTGATGTGATTAACAACGAATTTGTCCACACCAGCCTCCTGTGAACCTAGCTTCCTTCTTGTCTATGAACATAGTATTTATGTGACTTTCAGTCTCTCCCCTACAGCTACAGTCACCCCATTCTCCTGTAAATTATATATCCTTCTTTGATGCCACTTGTGGATATCTCACTAAGGAGTATTTACTTCATGACTTCTGAAACCAGCCACAGAGTGAGTCATAATTAATCACAGAATGAGAGTGCTGCCCATCTTGTTCTCAAATATTGGAGTCTATCTCCCCTCAGGCAAGATCAACACTCATAATAATCCAGGGCACTATGAGTTTTGAAGCCTGGCAGACATGCAGACATATTCTCAAAGCCTAGAGAAACTGCCTTCTCAAGACTCAATAGAAATCATAATCAATAAAATGATTCCAATGCCCTCCTTGGAGAGAATTTGTGCATCTTAGTGATGTGTTTAAAGTGGCTCCCAATCACCCTTCAAGAAGGATTTCGTGAGCTATGTTCTAGGTGTAGAGGATACAACAGGTAACAAAACTGAAAGAGACTCTGACACAATAGAATTTATCAGTAAATATATAGCACATCACAGGGAGGCAAGTGCTAAGTAGAAAGTTAAGACAGGAGCTGGGCACGGTGGCTCATGCCTGTAATCCCAGCACTTTGGGAGGCTGAGGCTGGTGGATTGCCTGAGGTCAGGAGTTCAAGACCAGCCTGGCCAACATGGTGAAACCCCGTCTCTACTAAAAATACAAAAGATTGGCTGGGCATGGTGGTGGGTGCTTGTAATCCCAGCTGCTAGGGAGGTTGAGGCAGGAGAATCACTTGAACCCTGGAGGCGGGGGTTGCGGTGAGTCAAGATTGCGCCATTGCACTCAAGCCTGAGTGACAAGAGTGAAACTCCATCTTAGAAAAAATAAAGTTAAGACAGGGTCAGGTAAATGGGTAAGTGGGCAGGATGTTGTTATTTTATTCAAGGTGTGCGGGGAAGGCATCCCTGCAGAGGTGATGACTGAGCAGAGACCTAGAAGCAGTGAGAAGCAGGCCTTGCGATTTACCTGAGGGAAGAGCATTCCAGGCAGAAGGAACAGCAAGTGCAACTGCCCTGGAGCAGAGGAAGCACCTGGTGGGTCCCGGATCTCAAAGATGTGTGATGGTAAAGAAAGCTTCATCCCAGGTTTTGACATGTAGCACTCATTGGCAAGTGCCTGGTGTCCCCATCTCTATTTCTCCCACAACCTGAGAGGGAGGTGGGGCTCTCCCGCATCACAGATGAAGGACCGGAGGCTCAGAGAAGTGCCCTGGGCCTGCTCTCCTGCTCACACCTGAAACTCCTAAAAGAGGGATGAGCTTCTATTGCACCACGTGAGATACAGGGCTTGAGCCCACAGCTAGAGGGAAGGTGCCATCCACACTGAATGTCAGCCAGCCAGCCAGTAGAAATTATTAATGATAATACGGGAACCACGACCAGCACATTTCTACTTCCAATGGGAAAGCAGGACTTTAGGAATGAGAAAGGAACTAGGGTGGAAGATAGAGGCAGAAGGAGAAAGTGGGGGACAGTGAGGAAAAACACACTGATTGAGAAGGGACCCTGGCGACTTCCGGGATGGTGATCGACCTTGAACTATGTAGTTGTTACACGAATGTACAGCTTATTGTCATTAAAACACAGACTTATGTTTTATACACTCTCAGGCACAGACACACACAAAAACCCTCACAAGTGAAGCAGAGTGCAGTGGGAAGTGGGAGTAGCATGAGTGTCCGCGACTCCTACACACAGGCTCGCAGCAACCTGGCCTCCTGGTGTGGATCATGCAGTGTAGGCGGCCTCCTTCCTGCAGAACCTCCCCTGGGCTCCAGGTCTTGCCTTCTATCCTGGAGGCTCCAGAGGCTCCCTCAGGCCTGTTTGCGGAGATTGTCTGGTGAGAAATCCTCTATCCTGTGCTCCTGACACCAGCCATGGAGCAGAAACACTGCCTCTCAGGGAATGGACAGGATCTGCCCATTTTGTCCTCAGATGTTGGGGTCCATCTCCCCTCTGGCCTCATTAACACCCACAATAGCCCAGGACACGTGGGCTTTGGGGCCTGGCAGGCTTCATGAAAGTCTGGAACCCCAAGCCCTGATGGTGTGACCTTGGGCAAGTCACATGTCCTTGACCAACCTCAGTCCCCCATTCATAAAGGAGGCTAATGCCCGCCAAGCAGGGTAGGTGTGGGTTTTGGGGAAAACGTGTGTACTACCCTCCTCCCGAGCCCATGTTAGACAGGTCTAGTAGTCGAGGCAGGGTAGGAGCAGGGGCTGGAGTGACACTGGCAGGGACTAAATTGCCCTGGGTCACACGGTGGGCAAGTGGCTTCAGTTCTCTCTGCCTCCCTTTGCTGGTCTGTCATCAGGGTACTAACTTTCCCTCTTCACAGAGTTATGTGAAGGAGAGGTGAGATGACTGGTCAGTCACCAAGAGCAGTGCCAGGCACAGGGCAAGGCGGAGTAGAGGCCCACTGTCATCCCCCTGGCTGGAATAAGTTCCAGTGATAGTGACATGGATGTGTTCGGGGGGCCACTATTCTGCCTACCACATACCCTCTTCCTTGGCAAGCCTTGATGGTAACTGTCATTGTCCCCATACTGGAGCCACAGAGGTAGACAGATGGACCTTAGCCTCCAAGAGACTGAGTGCCCACCCTGTAGAGGAGAACAGCATGTCGCAGGCAGTTCACAGAGCAATGCCTTTTATATCACTATTGTGATTGTTAGCTTTAGGTGTCTGCTTGACGGGGTTAAGAAAAACCCAAATAGCTGGCAAACCATTATCTCTGGGGGTGTCTGTGAGGGTGTTTCCGGAAGAGGCTGGCCTTTGACTCAGTGAACCAAGGGAGGAAGATTGGCATGGGTGGGCATTGTCCAATCCCTCGAGGGCACAGGTACAACCAGAAGGTGGAGGAAAGGGGAATTTGCTGTATTCTGGAGTTGGGACACCCTGTCTTCTCCAGCCTTTGGACATCAGAACTCCAGGTTTTCAAGCCTTCAGACTCCATGACTTATGCCTCTGGCTCTGCTGGTTCTCGGGCCTTTAGGCTCAGACTGAATCACACCACCCACCTCCCTGGCTCTCCAGCTTTCAGACGGAGATGGCGGCACTTCTCAGCCTCTACAGTCACGTGAGCCAATTCCCATAACGAGCCCCCTTTTTGGTTCTGTTTCTTGGGAGAACCCTGACTAATACAACCATCCATACCAATACTATCAGCATTGACCTCACCGTGATTCTGTACGAGACACTGGCTACCACCTAACATGAATCATGCTTTTCTCACCCAACTCCGCGACTGTCAACTCTACTTCTATCACCCACTCACAGGTGAGGGCCTTCTGTATTCTCATCAGCCCCAGCTCTGAGCACAGTCCTTTGCAGAGGCCTTCCTGGTCCTCCTCTTCCTCCTCCTCCTTCTGACCAGGGCCAGCATCTTTCTTTCTTTCTTTCTTTCTTTCTTTCTTTCTTTCTTTCTTTCTTTCTTTCTTTCTTTCTTTCTTTTTTTATGAGACAGTCTCACTCTGTCGCCCACTCTGGGGTGTAGTGGTGTGATCTCGGTTCACTGCAACCTGCACCTCCTGGGTTCAAGCAGTTCTCCTGCCTCAGTCTCCTGAGTAGCTGAGATTATAGGCATGTGCCACCATGCCTGGCTAATTTTTGTATTTTTAGTAGAGAGAGGGTTTCGCCATGATGGCCGGGCTGGTCTTGAACTCCTGACCTCAAGTGGCCCACCCCCCCTTGGCCTTCCAAAGTGCTGGGATTACAGGCATGAGCTACCACACTTGGCCAGGACCAGCATCTTAGTCTCACAGTGGCCCCTGCTCTCTCTGTCCTCAGCCCTCAGCCCTGCTGTCACCCACCCACATCCTACAACCCCTCCACTTCCTCTTCTTGGTGTCTATTGTCTAGGGTGAGACCAAGTCCAAGCCTGACTTCCTGCTAAGTCAAAGTGCCTTTTCCTTTCAGTTAGGGAAGACTGTGGTTCCACAGTCAGGTCTTGGTGTCTCCAGGCACAGTGCATCCATGTTGCAGTGATATCCACCTTTGCCAGCAGGGGACAGCTCATCTTCAAGACTGGGAAAGCCTCAGAGAAGACAGAGGAACGGTCTTAAACATTCACTCCTTGCCAGGCACAGGGGCTCATGCCTATAATCCTAGCACTTTGGGAGGCCGAGGTGGGTGGATTACTAGATCAGAAGATAGAGACCACCCTGGCCAACACGGTGAAACCCCGTCTCTACTAAAAATACAAAAAAAAAAAAAAAAAAAAAAAAGCCATGTGTGGTGACGGGCACCTGTAATCCCAGCTACTCGGGAGGCTGAGACAGGAGAATCACTTGAACCCAGTAGGTGGAGGTTGCAGTGAGCTGAGATCGCACCACTGCACTCCAGCCTGCATGACAGAGTGAGACTCTGTTTCAAAACAAACAAACAAAAAACATTCACTCCTGGTGGGGTCACAGGCCTCAGGGTATATGAGCTCCAGGCTGGGTGTCCCTTGGAGCCTCCCTCTCTGCATGTGGACAGGTAGGGGCTGCCGAAGGCCAGGTTTTAGTGCTGTTTGGGGTCATCTGCAGATGGCTTTTCACTTCTTCCTCTTCCCTTTCCTTGTACCAACAGCTCATTTCCATGGCTAAAGGAAAATTCTCATATAATTTTATCTTCCTTTTCTTATTTAACGATTGCATCATATGCTTTCTTCTACAAGATATACTGGCTCAGAGGCCTATGCCCAGGGCAGATCAGGCTACAGGTTGGCTAATCCTGAGGGCACTGGTCTGAATCCTGAAGGCACTGGGGACAGGCCCCAGTAGAGCCTTAGGCTCTGGAAAAGGCCACCAACCTCCTAGCCAGATCCTGGCCAACTGCCGGCTCTGCCTCCACCCAGTCCTCTCCCAGGACCTGAACTCCGGGTCTAGAAACTCCAGGCCTGGTGGTCTGGGTGAGACACAGGTCAGGAGGATCCCTTGGAAGAGGAGGCAGCAGACAATCTCTGTACAGCTTGAGAGGGTGCACAGCTATAGGGTGAGGCACAGCCCACCCAGCACAGATCCACTGACCTGCTGTGCAGCTGCAGGCCCAGCTGCTGCCTTCTACGGGCCTCAGTCACCTCACCTGTGCAATGGGCATCATTACAGCCCCAACATGCAGGGGATGCTGGTGAATGAAAGGGAGCTGAGGCGTTGAGAAAGCAGATTTGCTCCAAGAGGAGGAGGAGTGGGTCAGGGTTGGTGGGGAAGGACGGATGAGGCCACCTCAGGGACAGTCAGGGACTGCCTTCCTGGAAGTGCTCAGGGCAGTCAGGTGGGGCAATTTCTGAGGCTGTGAGCAGAACCGTGGGCTGGGGACCAGGTGAGGTTGTCTCTATACTGTTCTGGGGTGGCCAGCCGCTGTGTCACTGCTCCTTCCTGTTTGTCCCCACCCCTGCCCATGTGGAGCCTAGAGATGAGCCCAGTGAGCTCACTATGAGTCATTGCGACCCACATGCAGTCATTAGAGCCGTGCGTCATCACAACAGCCACCAGGTTAACACTTGGGTAATTTATCCAAATAATGACTCACCTGTTCTGATGTGATTTGGATGATATGCCATTTATTGTAGCCATAGTTTATTCAGTCTTTCTCCTGTTGGATGGTTAATCAGTGTTTGATTTACTTTTTGACCATCCTGACCTGTGATGAGCATTCTTGTACATGCAGTGATGTTCATAGAGTAACCCTACTTGTAATAGCTAAAAACTGGAAACAACCCAACTACACACCAGTAAGAAGTCACATAAATACATTCTGCCAGATTCACACCTTGAATTACTGCACAGCTATGAGAAGGAATGACCTAGACCATACAGAGTCATAACATTAGGTGAAAGAAGCCAAATACAAAAGAGGATATGCTATGTGATTCCTTTTCTACATGGCTCAAAAGCAAATAACAATAGTGTTTAGGCATACATATGCCTATATTATAACAATTTTATAGACAGCAAGGATTCTAACTTGCCTGGTGGGCAAATTTTCTTAATTTTTGAAATTATACAGTAAAATGGACACTTGAGGTATAGTTATATGAATCTGAACACATGCATGGATTGATATAACCACCATCACAGTCAGTATCCAGAACATATGCATCACCCCAAAGAACTTCCTGGGTTCTTTGTGCTGCCCTTGTATAGTCATTTCCTTCCCTCACCCCTAAGCTCTGGCACCCACTGATCTGTTCTCTATCACTATACTTTTGTCTTTTCCAGGATATCATAGAAATGGAATAATACAGCCTGTAGTCTTTTGAGACTGGCTTCTTCACTCAGCATAGTGCCTTTGAGTTTCATTCAAGTTGTTGAATATATCAATAGTTCTTTCTTTTTTTCAGAATAATATTCTATTGTATGAGTGTAGCAGATTTTCTTTATCCATTCACCCATTGAAGGACATTTGGGTTATTTCTAATTTGGTGTAATTGTGAACAGAGCTGCCATAAACATTTGTGCATGAATTTTTGTGTGAACATGAATTTTCATTCTTCTATCATAAATATCCCAGATGTCCAATTTTTACAACACCATTTGTTGAAAAGACTATTCTCTTTCTTTTGAATTGCCTACAAAAATAAGATCAATTGATTTTTCTTTTTTTACAAAGGTGCTTTTATCTTTGGGCTATGTATGACACTGTCAGGATTGTTCTAGTATTATAATAATTTTTAAATTTTGTTCTTCTTCAAAGTTATTTTGATGGTTCTAGTTCCTTTGCCTTTCCTCAAAAATTTTAGAATTAGTTAGTCTGTATCTACAAAAAAATTCCTGCTGGGAATTTGATTGGAATTGCATTAAATCTGTACATCAATTTGGGGACATCATTACTATATTGAGTCTACCAATGTATGAGTACAGTATGTCCCTCTCTTTATTTAGTTCTTCTTTTATTTCTTTCATTCGCTTCTGATGGTTTTCAGCATATGACTCCTGCACATGTTTTGTCAGATTTTGAGGAGCAGCTATTGTAAATAATATTGTGTATTTTTTAAAACATTTGTTCCTGGAAGTTCATTACTATTCTATAGAAGTGCTTTGCTTTCTTTGTTGAAAATGTATCCTGCAATGTTGCTTAATTCCCTTGTTCATTCTAGAAATATTTTTTATGAATTCAGCAAGATTTCCAACAAGATAATCATAACATCTGTGAGTTGGAGTAGTTGTAGACCCTCCTTTCCAATCTGTACACCATTCATTTGCTTTTCTTGCCTTTTTAAACTGGTTGGAACTTCTAGTACAATACTGAATAGCAGGGGTGAGAGTTAGCAACCTTACTTGTTTCCTGATGTTATGGAGAAAGCAGTTAGTCTTTATTAAGTATAATGTAAGGTGTAGGATTTGTTTTTAGTTGCTCCATATCAAGTTAAGCAGGCTCCTTCTATTCCTGGTTTGCTAAGTGTTTGATATTGTTGTCTGTAATCATGAGCGGCTGTTGAATTTTGTCAAAGGCTTTTTCTATATCAATTGTTTGACCATGTGGTTGGGGTTTGGGTTTTTTATTTTTATTTTTTCAGTATGTTAGTACGCTGAATTGCATTGATTATTTTTTGAATACTGAACCAACTTTGTATTTTCAGGACAAATTCCACTTGGTTGTGGTGCATTATTCTTTTTATATATTATTGGATTCAATATTAACAAAATATTTGTTTGCTAATATTTTGTTGAGAATTTTCTGCATCTATGTTCATAGGGGAGATCAGATTATATTTTTTAAGCTGTCTTCGTCTGATTTTGGTGTCAGAATAATGCTGATCTTTTAAGATGATTTGGTAAATATTCCAACTGTCAGTTCCATCTTTTAATAGGTATACATATATTCAGATCATGTTTATTTTTGAGTGAGCTTTGGTAGTTTGTGTCTTTCAAGGAATTGTTCCATTGTCATCTAAGCTGCTGAATGTATATGTGTAGAGTTATTCATAGCATCCTTTTCATTTTTGTGTGGCCTCTAACTTGTATTAAACTTTTCAAAGAACAAATGCAATCTTGGCTCACTGCAGCCCCAACCTCCTGGGCTCTAGTGATCCTCCTGCCTCAGCCTCCTGAGCAATTGGGACTATAGACACACTACAATGCCCAGCTAACTTTTGTACCTTTTGTAGAGATGGGGTTTCATCATGTTGCCCAGGCTGGTTTCATACTCCTGAGCTCAAGCGATACTCTTGCCTTGGCCTTTCAAAGTGCTGGGATTATAGGTGTGACCCACCATACCTGGCCTGGTACTTTCATTCTTAAAGTCTGGCATCTTAGCACATGCTAATCGGAGGGTGCCTGCATGACCAGCATCCAGTAAAAGTCTTGGACACTGACTCTCTAATGAGCTGCCCTGGTAGAAAATATGTCACATCACACATGTCAAAATTCATTGCTGGGGGAACAAAATCTGTGACTCTCCTAGAAAGGAACTCCTAGAAACTTGGGCTGCTTTCCTCAGGCCATTGGCCCATACACCTTTTCTTTGCTAAGTTTGCTGTATACTTTCATTGTAATAAATCTTCACCATTAGTCCAGCTATTTGCTGACTGTGAGTCCTGTGAGTCCTCCCAGCAAATAATTGAAAATGGGAGTGGTCTTGGGGACCCCTGACACAGTTGTCACAGTGGTGGGATTTGCCAGAATGAGCCTGACTCACTAAAATATGGTGAGAGCCTTGTTTAAGTAAAGAAAGACTGAAGGAGTGGGGGGTGATGAAGGTGCTCAGGTGATTATGGCCTTATGCATACTATGAAACAGTAGCTAGCTGTTGTCTCTTGTGAGAGGTAAATGTTACTTATAGACTTTAAAAAGAACACATCCAACTCTGGGATACCTGAATCACTGCATTCCTTGGCATCTTTTGCCATGCTGGAAATTGGGGGATGGGAACACAGCCAGGTGAAGATTTTGGTGTTTTTCCTTTCCTCCAAATAGAAGAAAGGGCCTGGTAATGCACAAAAGGCAGCTATGATGTTAACCTTAAAATTGCAATGAGAGCCAAAAAAGGGAATTAAAAAGGGCTTTTTGATTTATGACTGTTGCATCCAGATATATAATAAAAGTTATGTGAAATGTTATATACTTATAATGTCATAAATGCTAGAGGGACCATCCCCTTCAGGGAAAGTTGGAGGGGAAAAAGATTTTAATGGGATAAAACTTTCTTGCTTTTTGACTCAGGTGAGGATATTGGAATTTAAAGTCAAATTTAGCTTTGAATGTTACAGAGAAAACGAGTCTCCGTAACTGAGGATTTTTGCTCTGATGGTTGCTTTTGGAATAAGGAAGGCAACATGAAGAGATAGGCAATGTCCAGGTGGAGGTGCACTTTTAGAGTTTTTGAAGTGGTTTTCAATTGTTAATGAATTCTAATGAAATCAGATATCTGACCCTTAGAGAGTGATGATTTGTCAGCCAGATGTGCACATTTTTGAGTGGGTCCATTAAATTCTTTTTTTTTTTTTTTTTTTTTTTTTTTTTGAGACGGAGTCTCGCTCTGTCAGCCAGGCTGGAGTGCAGTGGCCGGATCTCAGCTCACTGCAAGCTCCGCCTCCCAGGTTCACGCCATTCTCCTGCCTCAGCCTCCTGCGTAGCTGGGACTACAGGCGCCCGCCACCTCGCCTGGCTAGTTTTTTGTATTTTTTATTAGAGACGGGGTTTCACCGTGTTAGCCAGGATGGTCTCGATCTTCTGACCTCGTGATCCGCCCCTCTCGGCCTCCCAAAGTGCTGGGATTACAGGCTTGAGCCACCGCCCCCGGCCGGGTCTATTAAATTCCAAGGCTGACAAGAAAATTGGGCTTAGGATAGTTTTGCTTGTTACTTCGGCTTGGAACAAGGCTGTCTGGTTTTCACCTTCTTTTTGCTGCTGCCAAAGAAAAGTCTCTTTGTTTTGTTTTGTTTTTTCATATGCTGAATTCATAGATCCTAATGGCCTGGACCTCACTGTAAGCTGAAATTGATACTGTCTGCTGTGGGCTATTTCAGCCTCAGTAGGAGCTGTGCAGAACCTGAAGCAGGTACAGGCTCAATACACAGGACTCTGACTCTGCAACTTTTACAAAATTAAAATTGTTTATTTTTTTTTAAATCTTTTGATAGAGATGGGGTCTCCCTATGTTGCCCAGGTTGGTCTCAAAATGATGTGCTCAAGAGGGCCTCCTGCTTCGGCCTCCCAAAATGTTGGGATTATAGGCATGAGCCACCACGTGTGGCTGACTTTTACAGATTTAAGAAACCCCTCTGTAAGGACTTCAACAATAGAAACATCAAGGATGCTTGCTGGGCCATTTCGGTCACTTGCAGTTGCCCATGGAAAAGGGCTTATTCTCTGATGGGACCATTTACAGTCTAGGGGCTTATCAGCCCTGTATTTCTGATGCAAAGGCTAATTACATTCCTCATTTGTTAATCCTGCCAAAACTGAAGGAGAGGGGATAATATATCACAGGGAGTGACTCCTCCATGCACTCCTGACAGATCAGTCTCTAGATCTCCTCTAGGGAATATGTCACTGGTATTGACTTGGAGTTCCCCTTTCTTTTTTGTTTTCTCCTTCCTCCTTCCTCCTCCTTCTTCCTTCCTCTTTCCTCTTTCCTTTCTCCTTCCTTCCTTCCTTCCTTCCTTCCCTCCTTTCTCCTTCCTTCCTTCCCTCCTTTCTCCTTCCTTCCTTCCTTCCTTCCTTCCTTCCTTCCTTCCTTCCTTCCTTCCTTCCTTCCTTCCTTCCTTCCTTCCTTCTTCTTTTGACAGGGCCTCACTCTGTCACCCAGGCTGGAGTGCAGCGGTGCAATAATAGCTCACTGTGCTGTCGACCACCCTCTCAAGTGATCCTCCCACCTCAGCCTCCCAAGTAGCTGGGACTACAGGCACAAACCACCATGCCCGGCTGGTGTGTGTGTATGCGTGTGTGTGTGTAGAGACGGGATCTCACTAGGTTGGCCAGGCTGGTCTCAAACTCCTGGCCACAAGGGATCATCCTGCCTCAATCTCCCAAAGTCCTAGGATTACAGGCATGAGCCACTGCATCAGGACGGGTTCCACTTTCTAGACTAATTGCAGTTTTCCAGTGTTGTGGCTCAGAAAACAATATCCCAGAATGGAGGCCTCAGAAGTAAAAGTTTTCTGTGACCTTATCCTGCCCTCTTATCTCTCAGTCCCATTCTCCCTTGAGGCTAGCCATAGAAACTAGGATCCCTCTTACCCAAAGTGAGTCATAGAAACCAGAAGCCCTTTTCTCCAAGCTAGTCATCAAGCCTAAAACTATGACTCTAATTTTCCCTCTGTTTTTCTGTGTGAAAAACAGACCATAAAGAAATTAACTCTCCTACCTTGTTCGACTATAAGTCATAAGACACCCATTCCAGAGAGGGTCCTGCCCCCCCTACCCAGAAGGAAGGAATGCTGCTCAGAAAGGCCTAGAAGAATCCAGACAGATGGGTCTTGCTGGGTTTCTCCACTCAATCTGTTTGCATTAGATTATACCCTTTTTTTCCAATCATATTTCTGCCTGGCTGTCCATACTTTGTTGAACCTAAGCATGAAAATGGACAATGTCCCGTATATTTTTGGATCTTAATTCTGAAGGCTTCCATACATGCATATTAAATAAATTTGTATGCCTTTTATCCTATTAATCTGCCTCATGTCAGGGATTTCCAGTGAACCTTTAAAGGGCCAAGGCTCTGGGCCCCTACATAACAAAGGACTAATAGCCTGGTTCTACTTCCCTAACCTTTCTCCTGGTACACGCACCTTGGTAAGGCACTTTGACCGTTCAATACAGCTGTCACCAGCAAAGCATTGAGCTTTTCTGCCTGCTCACTAAATAAATGACTGAGACAAAAGGGGTAAGAAGTTATGCAAACCCATTTAAATTTGTTTTTAAATGTGAATTTTCATCCCAATCAATTTCAGAACATGATGAGTATTACTGATTATTTATTAAATTGTTTTTTCTGGGCTGGGCACAGTGTCTCATACCTGTAATTCTATTGCTTTGGGAGCTGAGGCATGAGGATCCCTTGAGCCCAGGAGGTAGAGACTACAGAGAGCCATGATTGCACCACAGCACTCCAGCCTGGGCAATGATGCAAGACCCTGTCTCAAACAAAACAAAACAAAACAAGAAAACCTCTATGAAAATTATTTTGTTCTGCTTGCATATGACCATTTCAAACAAAAGGTCTAGAGGAGAATCGATGATAATAAATGAAATGGAAAGTGTTGATTACAGAATGGCACTCACTAATTTTCCAACAATGAAGAAAACACGAAACCTGACGCCTGGAAAGAGTCAAGCCAGAGAGAGGGAACATTAATGATCTCTGTTTTTCAAAATGGTTCCTGAAAACCTTCCCTTTTTCCTGAAAGAACGCTCCCCATTCAGCCATCCCAAGCTACTATAAGTATATCGAAATCACACTGACTGCTGAGCACACAATCACATCTGACAGAGTTGTAACTAGGGGAGGGACAGCAGGGGCAACCCAGCTTCTGAACATCCCACGCAGAACACCTACAGAGGTCATCCAGGTTTCTAAAGAGGAAGAACTGGTGTCAATGGTTAACAGAATCTGGACTGACTGCCTTCTGTCAGTCCCTCTGAAACCAAGGACACAAATGACTTGTTTGGAATGCACAGGGAACCCTAGAGGGAAAGGTCCCACAGTGGGAGTTCACCCTGGGGGCCTTCGCAAGTTTCTGCCTGGTTAATGTATGTCCTTCTGAGGGTGCTCTTAAAATGGTAAATGTGGGGTTTCCAGGGATATAATCATGTACTTGCATGTGCCCCCTAACTATCCTGATACTGACTTAGCCATGAAAGGCCTTCACATCAGCTTCAGCTTACTGGCCAGAGCTATGCTGAGCCTGAATTGGTGGCTTGGGTTGGGCAAAAAAGGTTAATACAAAAATTTAAGTAGGGAGTCAGCTGCTTTTCTAAGATAAACCTTCATGGTTACTGGGATTTGTATTAGTTGGCTGTGATGGTAAACTTGATTTGTTAACTTGACTGGTATTTGTTCAAACACCAGACTAGGTATCTCTGTGCAGGTAATTTTAAATGAGACTAACATTAAAATCAGTAGACTTTGAGTAAAGCAAATTACACTCCATGATGTGGGTGGGCCTCATCCAATAACTTCAAGGCCTTAAAGAGGAAAAAGACTGGGTTTTACCCAATGAAGAAAATATTCTGCCTGCAGACTGTCTGTGGATTTGAGTTACCTTACCTGGGTCTCCAGAATGATGTCCTGCCCTACATAATTTGGACTTGACAGCCCCCACAGTTGCATAAGCCAGTTCTTCAACATCAATTTCAACAATCTCTCTCTCTTTCTTTCTCTCTCTCTCTTTCTCCACACACACACACACACACACACACACACACACACACACACACACACAGAGGAGACCTAACCAATAGGCTGCTTACATCTGGGACCCTTGAAAGGCATCACTGAGATCAGGTTGGTCTCACTCTGCTGCAGGGCCCCTAAAGCAGAGGCCTGTGGTGTTCCCCTCCCACTTTCTGCAGACTGACATCCATGTGGCTCATCACTGTGATGCAGGGTTTGGTCATCCAGCCATTCAGAGATCACTACAATTCCACAAGTGTTCCCTGCCCTCCTTCTGCCTGTCATGTCCTCTGTTCTATCCTGAAGACACAGCGATCTACTGGATATGATTCCAGCCTTCCAGGAAGGACCTGAAAACCTGGTGAGGGAGATACACCTGCAAAGAGAAGTTTGATGAAGTAACAGCAACAGGCATAGCCAGTGTGTTCACCGACTCATGAGAGATCATACTACCAACATCACCCACTTGATTTTCCCCATCAACTAACAGCTTATCCTGGAAACAATCCCTTTGGTAGGTAAGTTGGATTCCCCTCATTTTTTCCCCAAGGCATGCGGAGCTACAAAGCAAACTGATACTGGTATGTTGTGTGAGAGTGGAATCCAAGAATGGAATGCTCTGCAGTGATGTGATTGCCAAAGCAGTCAATGAATCTTTGTAAGTTTCCAGATGAAGTACCATTTACAAGCCTCTCAGTTTACAGGAAATGACATGTATGGAAAATCCAGTTTATTTAAGACTCTGGAAAAAGTCATTTGTCTCCCTGTAACACTCAGTCCCCAAATGCCAGTAGCCCCTGCCAATCATTCCAACAATCAAAGCTGCCCTCCAAAATGCCCCAAAGTGGGCAATGATATTCTGGCCACCCCTCAAAACTCTTATTTACATGAAAAGGATAGGAATATTGCAGTTGGTACAGAGGAAATAGCACAGCACCATGGAGCAGGACACAATATTCTCGAGAAAGGATCATGGGCACCTTCCTCCTCTGTGTTGCTTTCTGTGATAAAAAAAAAAAAAAAAAAAGTGGTTCAGGGCCAGCTGGGGTGTGCAGTGAAGCTTCATTTCAAAGGTCAACCACTGCCATGGGACATTGATGCTCAGGATGACTGTGTGGTAGTCATAACTCTGGTATCCTGAGACTAGTGTCCTTCTCCTAGGCAAGGGCAGCCCCAGGCTGGGGCACAGGAAAAAAGGGCCAGGCTAGGTTGTCAGGCTGCCAGGGGCAGCTGTTTGTTGTGGGATCACAGATGAGATCAGGAGAAGGACAGCTGAAAGGAGAAGAGAGGACATCATCTCGCACTGTCCAGTATCACACTGTCCTGATTACCATAGTCGTCATACACATCTTGGAATCAGGTAATATGAGTCCTCCAATATTCTTTGTCCTTTATAAAATTGTTAGGCTATTATAGTCTCTTTTCTTTTCCATATAAATTTAAAGTCAGCTTGTCAATTTCTATTATAGAAACAAAAGGCTGCAAGGATTTTGATTGGGTTTACATTGAATGTATAGATTATTTGGGAGACACTGATATATTGATAATCTTGAGTCTTGAAATCCATTAATGCAGAGCTCTCTTTTGTCAATATTTTGACTACTGGTACAAAAATACAGTATTCAAATATTTGAATTAAAATATAATCCAGGGACGAGCTGAGTATGGCTTGCAAGCTAACTCCAGCCCACGGCTAATTTCTGCACAGCCTTGGAGATAAGGATCTTTTTTTTTTTTTTTTTTACATTCTAAAGTATTATTTTTTAAAAACACACACATATATATATCTCCTGAATTTTTGTTTCTACCAAGTGCTAGGAAGAATGTTGGAGTCTTCAATTATAACTGCAGATGTGTCTATTTCTTCTTTCTGATATGTCAGTTTTTCTCTCATATATTTTGAAGTTGCATACATATTCATGGTTTTACACCTTCTCAATAAATGCACCTCTCTATGATTGTTGTGTGATTCCCCACTTCATTCCTTGTAATAATCTCCACTATAAAGTATGCTTTGTGAGGTCTTAATTTAGTACCTCTAGTTTTTATGTGATTCATATTTACAAGGTCCGTCCTTTACTTTTAACTTATTTATTTCTAACTGGGGTTCTTTTTAACAGTATATAATTTGTTCTTGCTTTTTTTTTAAATCCAGTCTTATAAACTCTGACTGTTTCTTTTTTTTTTTTTTTTGAGACAGGATCTCATTCTGTTTGTGAACATGGATTCCACTTGTGTCTGAGACTTCCAGGGATTCCAGCTCTCCCAATTGCCTGTGTTTGGCCTTTATGAATTTGTTACATTTTCAGTTGTTTCCTTCTTACCCAGTTTTATGGCTGTCATTTCTTCACACATGCTGTGCCAGAGGTGACACAGTTTGTGTGTCTCATCTGTCCTCAGAATGACTTGTCCACCCTTTTATATCATGGAACATATATCATGGGAACGTGGCTGACTTCTTACCTCAGCTCTCTGACCATCTAATAAAAAATTGTAATGTCATACATTATTAAGCTTTTTCTCATTGTTAGGGTTAAAGTGACTTTCTGTTGAGGCTTTCTGCATCTTATGTGGAGGTAGAGCTCTCCTTTGTCAATATTTTGACTACTGATACAAAAATACAGTATTCAAATATTTGAATTAAAATATAATCCAGGGATGAGCTGAGTATGGCTTGCAAGCTAAATCCAGCCCATGGCTTATTTCTGCACAGCCTTGGAGATAAGGATATTTTTTACACTTTAAAGTATTATTGTTCAAAAACACAACAATATGCCACAGAAACTATGTGGCCCACAAAAACTGAAGTATTTACTACCAGGCCCTTTAAAGAAAAATTTGGTGACCCTGTACTAATCTAATATCTATTATTCTGCTTTATATTATTGCATACATTTTCATCCATTTATTTATTTACTCACATATCGAAAAGTATGGATTTTTTTTTATCTTACCCTATCCCCTCAATAAAGCATCCAGCTTTATGATGCCATGGTCTCAATTTGGGAAACTTGGCCCAGGGCTCAGGTGAATACACAAACATATATCTGAGGTAGGAGACCGGCAGGACATGTTTCTGGCTATAACCCTGATGACTAAAACAGGATCTGAATTGGGAGGCTGAGGTGGGCAGATCACTTCAGGTCAGGAGTTCGAGACCAGCCTGGTCAACATGGTGAAAATCCTTCTCTACTAAAAATACAAAAAGTAGCCAGGCATGGAGGCATGTACCTATAATCCCAGCTACTCTGGAGGCTGAGGCATGAGAATCGCTTGAACCCATGAGGCAGAGGTTGCGATGAGCCAAAATCACACCGCTGCACTCCAGCCTGGGTGACAGAATGAGGCTCCGTCTAGAAAAGTTTTTTAAAATAAAATAAAATAAAACAGGATCTGATTCAGACAGGATAAAGTAAAGAAACCGGCAGAAACTAGCAGATGGCCACGAGGGTGATCCCTGGCTGCCCTCATTGCTTATTAGCATGGGACACTCCCACCCAGCAGCATCATAGTTTACAAATGCCTTGGCAAGAACCCGGAAGTTACAACAGCTTGCCATTGCAATGGGCTGGAAGTTACCACCCCTTTCCTAAAGAGTTCGAAATAACCTGCCCCCGCCTCTAAATTTGCATTAACTCGCCCTTAATATACATGTAAATGAAAGTGAGTATGAGTGAGTAGAAATACAGTTGCTAAGACCTCATAGGTTGTTGACTCTTGGTTTACTGCCTATGAGTTAGCCCTGCTCTGTAAGTAGCAGTACCATTCAATAAAAGACTGTTGTCTAACACCACTAGCTCACCTTTGAATTCTTTCCTGGGTGAAGTCAAGAACCATCCTAGACTAAGCCACAATATTGAGGCTCACTTGTCCTGCAGCAATTCCATATCTTGGCTATTGTAAATAATGCTTCATAAACATGGGAGTTCAGATATCTTTTCAACATACTGATTTCATGTCCTTTGGATATATATCCAGTAGTGGGCTAGCAATTTTGAGGGGGAACCTCCATATTCTTTTCCCTAATGGCTATATTAATAGCCAGCAATAATGTACAAGGGTTCCATTTTCTCACCAGAACTTTCTTCCTTTTGATAATAGGCACTCTAACGGGTGTGAGATGAGATCTCATTGGTGGTCTTCATTTGGATTTCCCTGATGATTAGTGATGTTGAGCATTTTTTCATATACCTCTTGGCCCTTTGTATATCTTCATCTGAGAAATATCTATTCAGCTCTTTTGCCTTATTTTGTCCTGCTTTCGTTTTGAAACAAGGTTTCTCTATGTCATATGATCAAGGCTAACTGCTGTTTTGACCTTCTAAACTCAAGTGATCTTCCCACCTCAGCCTCCTGAGTAGCTGAGACTACAGGAACGCACCTTTGCTATTAAAAACAGCAAAGTAAAGAAGGGAATTTTCACTTTTTTGGGGGGAGAAAGTTTCTCACAATTGTAAACTGCTTGGAGTTGCATAATGTAGCCACTGCCAGTTTTATAATGGTTTTATTCCAATTTTAATTTTAGAAATTTCCTTTAAATGTACTATTCAATGAGTATAAGGTAGAAAAAGTAAGAACTTCTTTCATCTCTTAGCTCAGTGCCCACTAAGACACGTGCCACAGGTTTTTGGTTCCTTCAGGTTGTTATAATAGTTAAATCAGAGAACCCATTAGTAGAAGAATCAATGTCATTGATCCTGCTTTCACAGAAAAGAGACTGGCTTCAGAGTCATGATAGTGGAGAAGATTGGGAGTTAATAAAGGAGCCAATCTATGTAAGTTTTGCACAAAAAGAGTTATATAAAAATAGCCAATTTCTGAACCCCATGTATATAATGATAGATGAGAAAATATACATATATTTGGAAGAGGCTAAGGCAAATTTACAGATGACAGACTCCTAAGTGGCTACTCTGAAAAGCCGAGGTATCCTTGAGCATTCAGAGTGATGGACTTTTGTTTCTTGTCTGCTGACTGAACACCATGATTCTTTGCCTTCACTGCAGTGATAAAACAAATAAAGATAAATATGGGATAGATGTCAGGAAATACTATTACAGCAAATATCATAGCCTTATTTCTGGCACAAAAAGCTACATGTCATTAACTTTAACCAAGCAAAATCAGGATCCAAGGTCCTTTCTATCCTCCACCCACCAAATGATACCTAAAAAGGAAAACTGTCTTTATCAAGGAAATGTACTCAATGTAGCACATTACTATTTATTTCATCAAGGATTTGTGGTTGTATACTCTGTAAAGAAATTTAATATTAATTTTCTTGATGTTAAATTTTTTTTGTGATTAAAAAGTAGTAGATGGTTTTTATAGAAAATTATAAAATATGGAATAGCAGAATCAAAACTAACATCCACAATTTCACCACTCTGAGGTAAACAATCTGTTGCACTTCTATCCAGTCTTTTATAATTTACTCATCTCTTAAATTGTACACATATATCAAAACATCACATTGTACTCCATAAATATGTATCATTATTATTTATTAATGAAACATTCCTTAATAAAGAAAAAATAATGAAAGTCATCCACAACCTTGAAACAATATATAAACAGAAAAATTATCCTTTATATAATATGACAGTGTAAATATTCTTTGTACACACACACAAGCAAAGGTCTTCAAATGGGCTGGGCACGGTGGCTCATGCCTGTAATCCCAACACTTTGGGAGGGTGAGGGGCATGGATTGCTTTAGCTCAGTAGTTCGAGACCAGTCTAGGCAACATGGTGAAACCCTATCTATACAAAAATTCCTGGTCCAGAGGATGAAGTGAAGAAACCCGCATGAACCAGCAGATGGCGATGAGAGCAATCCCTAGTTGCATTCATTGCTTATCAGCATAAAACAGACTCATGACAGTTTACACGACATGACAACATTCCAGAAGTTACCACCCCTTTCCATGGCAACCACCCAGAAGTTAGTTGCTACCACTTTCCATGGCAATGACACAGAAGCTAACACCCTCTTCCTAGAAAGTTCTAAATAATCCACCCCTCAATTTGCATTAAACTGACTCATAATTTAAAGTGGGTATAAACGAGTATAAATACAGTTAGCAAGAGTCCATAGGTTGCTGACTCCTGGCTCACTGCCTGTGACTTAGCCCTACTTGGAAAGGAGAAGTACTGTTCAATAAAAGTATTGCCGTCTACCACCACCAGCTCACACTTGAATTTTCTCCTGGGCAAAGCCAAGAACCCTCCTGGGCTAAGCTCCAAATCTGGGTTCACCTGTTTTGCATCAGTTATAAGAGGATGATGCTTCCAAATATTCCATGATTGCATATTTCTCAAGTTGATTTGTTAAAAATCTTTCATCTCTGTCATGGTCAATGTGTCATTTATCTAAGCATTATGGTGACATAAAAGCTCAAGTGTAAGAGGAATTAGTATGATTAGAAATTTAGCAAGATTATTGCCCAATAAGATCTAACATTAAATACTGATATTTAATTGCATTGAACTCCTCAAATTACTTAAGGAAAAGTTTTTAAGAATAAATATTCATGCTTGAAAATATTTTTGAATGCATGTAAAATTGATCAACACTGAATACCACAGATGTTGCTGTCACTGGGTGCCAATGAAGTGCATAATAGGAACCATAAGACACAGTCAATGATAAAGGGGGAAATAAAAGGGAACCTATCAAAGCACCATCAGACGAGTGCAGAAGCACACACATGAACACACCCTGCAGCTGCAGAAAGACATGGTAGGAAGTAAAGCCCCACAACTCATCAGCCTTCCTTCTCACCAGCTCATGAGTTCACAAGTGAGTTTGCTGAAAGTCAAATGCTCACAGTAAAACTGACAAATTTAAACATCACTAAGAGCTATTTCAAGCATTTTGTAGAAAGCTACAGACAACAGTGAACTTGCTCTGAGCAAGTTTTAATCTATCATCCTCATCAATGGCTAAAGAAATGGCCCCTAGACAGTTTGTCCAATAACCTCTAAAGTAATGACCTTCAAACTTTTAAAATTATAATTCATGAGAAATACATAGTTCGCACATAATTCAGTAGGTATGTGTATGTGTGTGTGCAGTCTATTTGAATATTCTGTATGCAGTGAATGCTATTTACTGATTTATTTTATCTCATTTCTTTAAAATGCTGTTTGCAGGGGACAACATTAATCTTATGAACCACTATGGATGACAAACCAGTATGGAAAAGATTACAGCGTTTCACAAGATATCCTCAGTGGTTAATAAGTGTTATTACAGAAGTATATGCAAATACACATGAGAACCCAATGTTGTCTTCCTCCTTGGGAATTCAGTCTTTTCAGAAAAAAATGGTCTTTTTTTGGTTGTTTTTTCTTTTCAGACAGGGTCTCCCTCTGTCACCCCAGTCTTGGCTCACTGCAACCTCTGCCTCCCTGGTTCAAGCGATTCTCCCACCTTAGCCTGCCAAGTAGCTGGGATTACAGGACTGTGCTATCACACATGGCTAATTTTTGTATTTTTGGTAGAGGCGGGGTTTCACAATGTTGGCTAGGCTGATCTCAAACTCCTGACCTCAAGTGATCCACCCACCTCAGCCTCCCAAATTGCTGGGATTACAGGCGTGTGCAACTGCACTTAACTAAAAAGGTCGTCTTTGGTATGGGCCACAAAGGCTACCACAAAAGATATAATTGCAGAGGAAATGTGTGTTCCATCAGCAGATAACCATGTCTGTTTTGCACAGGTGAAGTGTTACTTGGACAGACATAAAATCACATGCAAAAGGGACAGAAAGTACATGTGACCTCTTGTCCTCTTGGTATCATGAGGGGGCATTGTTTGGGCTGCAGCACAGGTGAATGTCATGGATTGCATCCATGTGAATGCACAGGGGCCTCCATTTCCCTACTGTGCTCCCATTTTATGAGGCAAGTAGGGGAATTGCATTTAATATGGTAGGTAGTAAATAATTTGACCTCAACCACCAAGCACTCTGAAGAGCTCAGGTGACAGTGTTTACTATGGTACTCTGAAAACTGCCAGCTGCTCAGAATCTGTAGACTTTGTCCCACCCACCCATGGTCCTGTGGAAATCTAAGTTTGTTCATATTCCAGTGCTTTAAGGATGGGAAGCTCTTGTCATGTGGGAAATTGAGCCCACCCACAGGTAGACAGGCTGTGTTGGTCTCAGCTCCAACTTCTTTAGCAGCCTACAGAGTTGTAGCATCATGTATCAGGCAAGTCTGCTTGCCTCTAAAGAGTTTCTCATATTTTCTGCTGCTTCCTGTGAGTGCCACAAGGGCTACTTCACAACTTACTCCTGTCCCAATCCAATTATAATCCTTTGAACTCATCCAGCTGGACCAAGGTCACCTGCCATGAGAATAATAGGAGGAAGCTCAAATTTGGGAGGAAGTTAAAACCTGCCCTTTGAAGTTGGAGTGTGTCCACTCAGGAATCATTAAAATCCAGGTCCTTGTGAAGCACATCCATCCAGCTATCTGATGACATCACTTTGACCATTTGCTAATTAGATGCTCACAGAAAATCTAAACCCAGGTGTCACAATCTCTCATTTGTTGAACATTTCTGAGTGCACTATACTAAAAACCAGAGTTAATAAGGGAAAAATGCAAGTAAAATTTAGAAAGGACAATGTCCTTGCCAAGATAAAACCAAAAAGATAACAGATAAACTAAATAATAGTTTATGACTGCCCTCACTCCTTAAATAAACTTTGAGAACTACAATGACTACTCAAGCCACTTTTTGGAGAGAGAGAGAGATTGAGGAATCTCTTTTTTCCTACTCAAGGTATTTCCTTAAAAGGAGTGCAGAGATGGCCGAATAGGAACAGGTGCAGCCTCCAGCTACCAGCGTGAATGACACAGAAAACGGGTGATTTCTGCATTTTCAACTGAGGTACTGGGTTCATCTCACTGGGGCGTGTGGGACAGTTGGCGCTGGTCCGTGGGTGCAGCCCGACCAGAGAGAGCTGAAGCAGGGCGAGGCATCACCTCACCTGGCAAGCACATGTGGGAAGGGAATCCCTTTTCCTAGCCAAAGGACACTGAGACACACAACACCTGGAAAATCGGGTAACTCCCACCCTAATACTGTGCTTTACCAAGTGTCTTAGCAAACGGCACACCAGGATATTATATCCCACACCTGGCCCAGAGTATCCCATGCCCATGGAGCCTCCTCATTGTTAGTACAGCAGTCTGAGATCTAACTATAAGGCAGCAGCGAGGCTGGGGGAGGGGTGCCTGCCATTGCTGAGGCTTAAGTAGGTAAACAAAGCCACCAGGAAGCTCGAATTGGGTGGAGCCCACCACAGCTCAAGGAGGCCGGCCTGCCTCTGTAGACTCCTCCTCTGGGGACACGGCATAGCTAAACAAAAAGCAGCAGAAACCTCAGCAGAGGTAAATGCCCCTGTCTGACAGCTTTGAAGAGAGCAGTAGATCTCCTAGCACGGAGGTTGAGAACTGAGAACGGACAGACTGCCTGCTCAAGTGGGTCCTTGACCTCTGAGTAGCCTAACTGGGAGACATCCCCCACTAGGTGCAGACTGACACCTCACACCTCATATGGTGGGGTACACCCCTGAGACGAAGCTTCCAGAGCAAGAATCAGACAGCAATACTCGCTGTTCAGCAATATTCTATCTTCTGCAGGCTCTGCTGCTGATACTCAGGCAAACAGGGTCTGGAGTGGACTTCAAGCAAACTCCAACAGACCTACAGCTGAGGGTCCTGACTGTTAGAAGGAAAACTAACAAACAGAAAGGACACCCACACCAAAATCCCATCAGTACGTCACCATCATTAAAGACCAAAGGCAGATAAAACCACAAAGATGGGGAAAAAGCAGTGCAGAAAAGGTGGAAATTCAAAAAATCAGAGAATATGCCCCCTCCAAAGGAACACAGCTCATTGCCAGCAATGGAACAAAGCTGGACGGAGAATGACTTTGACAAGTGGAGAGAAGAAGTCTTCAGTCGATGAAACTTCTCAGAGCTAAAGGAGGAACTACGTAACCAGCGCTAAGAAACTAAAAACCTTGAAAAAAGAATGGATGAATGGATAACTAGAATAATCAATGCAGAGAAGACCTTAAAAGAACTGATAGACATGAAAACCATGACACAAGAACTACGTGACAAATGCAGAAGCTTCAGTAACCAACTCGATCAACTGGAAGAAAGAGTATCAGCAATTGAAGACCAAATGAATGAAATGAAGCAAGAAGAGAAGTGTAGAGAAAAAAGAGTAAAAAGAAATGAACAAAGCCTCCAAGAAATATGGGATTATGTGAAAAGACCAAATCTATGTCTGATTGGTGTGCCTGAAACTGACGGGGAAAATGGAACCAAGTTGGAAAACACTAGGCAGGATATCACGCAGGAGAACTTCCCCAATCTAGTAAGGCAGGCCAACATTCAAATTCAGGAAAAACACAGAACGCCACAAAGATACTCCTCGAGAAGAGCAACTCCAAGACACATAATTGTCAGTTTCACCAAAGTTGAAATGGAGGGCAAAATGTTAAGGGCAGCCAGAGAGAAAGGTCGAGTTACACAAAAAGGGAAGCCCATCAGACTAACAGCAGATCTCTTGGCAGAAATTCTCCAAGCCAGAAGAGAGTGGGGGCCAATATTCAACATTCTTAAAGAAAAGAATTTTAAACCCAGAATTTGATATCCAGCCAAACTAAGTTTCATAAGTGAAGGAGAAATAAAATCCTTTACAGACAAGGAAATGCTTAGAGATTTTGTCATCACCAGGCCTGTCCTACAAGAGATCCTGAAGAAAGCACTAAACATGGAAGGGAACAACAGGTACCAGCCATTGCAAAAACATGTCAAAATGTAAAGTCCATTGATGATAGGAAGAAACCTCATCAACTAGTGAGCAAAATAACCAGCTAATATCCTAATGACAGGATCAAGTTTACACATAACAATATTCACTTTAAATGTAAATGGACTAAATGGTCCAATTAAAAGATACAGACTGGCAAATTGGATAAAGACTCAAGACCCATCAGTTTGCTGTATTCAGGAGACCCATCTCACATGCAGAGACACACATAGGCTCAAAATAAAGGGATGGAGGAAGATCTACCAAGCAAATGGAAAACAAAACAAACAAACAAAAAAAAAAAAAAAAAAAAAAAACAGGGGTTGCAATCCTACTCTCTGATAAAACAGACTTTAAACCATCAAAGATCAAAAGAGACAAAGAAGGCCATTACATAATGGTAAAGGGATCAATTCATCAGGAATAGCTAACTCTCCTAAATATATATGCACCCAATAAAGGAGCACGCAGATTCATAAAGCAAGTCCTTAGAGACATACAAAGAGACTTAGCCTCCCACAGAGTAGTAATAGGAGACTTTAACACCCCACTGTCAACATTAGACAGATCAACGAGACAGAAAGTTAACAAGGATATCCAGGAATTGAACTCAGCTCTGCACCAAGCGGACCTAATAGACATCTACAGACTCTCCACCCCAAATCAACAGAATATACATTCTTCTCAGCACCACATCACACTTATTCCAAAATTGACCACATAGTTGGAAGTAAAGCATTCCTCAGCAAATGTAAAAGAACAGAAATTATAGCAAACTGTCTCTCAGACCACAGTGCAATCAAACTGGAACTCAGGACTAAGAAACTCAATCAAAACTGCTCAACTACATGGAAACTGAACAACCTGCTCCTGAATGACTACTGGGTACACAACGAAATGAAGACAGAAATAAAGATGTTCTTTGAAACCAATGAGAACAAAGATACAACATACCAGAATCTCTGGGACACATTTAAAGCAGTGTGTAGAGGGAAATTTATAGCACTAAATGCCCACAAGAGAAAGCAGGATAGATCCAAAATTGACACCCTAGCATCACAATTAAAAAAACTAGAAAAGCAAGAGCACATTCAAAATCTAGCAGAAGGCAAGAAATAACTAAGATCAGAGCAGAACTGAAGGAGATAGAGACACAAAAAACCCTCCAAAAAGTCAATGAATCCAGGAGCTGGTTTTCTGAGAAGATCAACAAAATTGATAGACCACTAGCAAGACTAATAAAGAAGAAAAGAGAGAAGAATCAAATAGATGCAATAAAAAATGATAAAGTGGATATCACCACCGACCCCACAGAAATACAAACTACCATCAGAGAATACCATAAACACCACTATGCAAATAAACTAGAAAACCTACAAGAAATGGATAATTTCCTGGACACTTACAATCTCCCAAGACTAAACCAGGAAGAAGTTGAATCCCTGAATGACCAATAGCAGACTCTGAAATTGAGGCAATAATTAATAGCCTACCAACCAAAAAAAGTCCAGAACCAGACGGATTCACACCTGAATTCTACCAGAGGTACAAGGAGGAGTTGCTACCATTCCTTCTGAAACTATTCCAATAAATACAAAAGGAGGGAATCCTCCCTAACTCATTTTATGAGGCCAAAATCATCCTGATACCAAAGCCTGACAGACACAACAAAAAAAGAGAATTTTAGACCAATATCCCTGATGAATATTGATGCAAAAATCCTCAATAAAATACTGGCAAACCGAATCCAGCAGCACATCAAAAAGCTTATCCACCATGATCAAGTGGGCTTCATCCCTGGGATGTAAGGCTGGTTCAACATACCAAAATCAATAAATGTAATCCAGCATATAAACAGAACCAAAGACAAAAACCACATGATTATCTCAATAGATGCAGAAAAGGCCTTTGACAAAATTCAACAGCTCTTCATGCTAAAAACTCTCAATAAATTCGGTACTGATGGAACGTATCTCAAAATAATGAGAGCTATTTATGTCAAACCCACAGCCAATATCATACTGAATGGGCAAAAACTGGAAGCATTCCCTTTGAAAACTGGCACAAGACAGGGATGCCCTCTCTCACCACTCCTATTCAACACAGTGTTGGAAGTTCTGGCTAGGGCAGTCTGGCAAGAGAAAGAAATAAAGTGTATTCAATTGGGAAAAGAAGAAGTCAAATTGTCCCTGTTTGCAGATGACATGATTGTATATTTAGAAAACCCCATTGTCTGAGCCCAATATCTCCTCAAGCTGATAAGCAACTTCAGCAAAGTCTCAGGATACAAAATTAATGTGCAAAAATCACAACCATTCTTACACACCGGTAACAGACAAACAGAGAGCCAGATCATGAATGAATTGCCATTCACAATAGTTTCAAAGAGAATAAAATACCTAGGAATCCAACTTATAAGGGATGTAAAGCACCTCTTCAAGGAGAACTACAAACCACTGCTCAGTGAAATCAAAGAGGACACAAACAAATGGAAGAACATACCATGCTCATGGATAGGAAGAATCAATATCGTGAAAATGGCCATACTGCCCAAGGTGATTTATAGATTCAATGCCATCCCCATCAAGCTACCAATGACTTTCTTCACAGAATTGGAAAAAATTGCTTTAAAGTTCATATGGAACCAAAAAAGAGCCCGCATTGCCAAGACAATCCTAAGCCAAAAGAACAAAGCTGGAGGCATCATGCTACCTGACTTCAAACTATACTACAAAGCTACAGTAACCAAAACAGCATGGTACTGGTACCAAAACAGAGATATAGACCAATGGAACAGAACAGAGTCCTCAGAAATAATGCCACACATCTACAACCATCTGATCTTTGACAAACCTGACAAAAACAAGAAATGGGGAAAGGATTCCCTATTGAATAAATGTTACTGGGAAAATTGGCTAGCCATAAGTAGAAAGCTGAAGCTGGATCCTTTCCTTACTCCTTAAATGAAAATTAATTCAAGTTGGATTAGAGACTTAAATGTTAGACCTAAAACCATAAGAGCCCTAGAAGAAAACCTAGGTAATACCATTCAGGACATCGGCATGAGCAAGGACTTCATGTCTAAAACACCAAAAGCAATGGCAACAAAAGCCAAAATTGACAAATGGGATCTCATTAAACTAAAGAGCTTCTGCAGAAGCAAAAGAAACTACCATCAGAGTGAACAGGCAATCTACAGAATGGGAGAAAATTTTTGCAATCTACTCATCTGACAAAGGGCTAATATCCAGAACCTACAAAGAACTCAAACAAATTTACAAGAAAAAAGCAAACAACCCCATCAAAAAGAGGACAAAGGATATAAACAGACATTTCTCAAAAGAAGACATTCATACAGCCAACAGACACATGAAAAAATGCTCATCATCACTGGCCGTCAGAGAAATGCAAATGAAAACCACAATGAGATACCATCTCACACCAGTTAGAATGGCAATCATTAAAAAATCAGGAAACAACAGGTGCTGGAGAGGGTGTGGAGAAATAAGAACACTTTTACACTGTTGGTGGGACTGTAAACTAGTTCAACCATTGTGGAAAACAGTGTGGCAATTCCTCAAGGGTCTAGAACTAGAAATACCATATGACCCAGCCATCCCATTACTGGGGATATACCCAAGGGATTAAAAGTCATGCTGCTATAAAGACACATGGAGATGTATGTTTGTTGCGGCAGTATTCACAATAGCAAAGACTTGGAATCAACCCAAATTTCCATCAGTGACAGACTGGATTAAGTAAATGTGGCACATATACACCATGGAATACTATGCAGCCATAAAAAAGGATGAGTTTGAGTCCTTTGTAGGGACATGGATGCAGCTGGAAACCATCATTGTCAGCAAACTATCACAAGAACAGTAAATCAAATACCACATGTTCTCACTCATAGGTGGGACTTGAACAATGAGATCACTTGGACACAGGAAGGGGATCATCACACCCTGGGGCCTATTGTGGGGAGTTGGAGGGGGAGGGATAGCATTAGGAGATATACCTAGTGTAAATGACGAGTTAATGGGTGCAGCACACCAACAAGGCACATGTATACATATGTAACAAACCTGCACGTTGTGCACATGTACCCTAGAACTTAAAATATAATAATTTAAAAAAGGAGTGCAGCTGTGGCCAGGCATGTTTCTCACACCTGTAATCCCAGCACTTTGGGAGGTCGAGGTGGGTGGATCACTTGAGGTCAGGATTTCGAGACCAGTCTTTCCCACATGGTGAAACCCCATCTCTACTAAAAATACAAAAATTAGCCAGGCATAGTGGCACATGCCTCTAATCCCAGCTACTTGCAAAGCTGAAGCAGGAGAATCAGTTGAACCTGAGAGGCATATATTGCAGTGAGCCAAAGATTGCACCACTGCACTCCAGTCTGGGTAACAGAGGGACATTCCGTCTCAAAAGAAAAAGAAAAAAAAGAAGCTCAACTAGATAGAATATATAGATATTAGTTCAACAATATATCCTAATTTATTTATAAAAGGCTGCATTCTGATCAGGGCCACCTTCCTATCCTTCCCTTCCATATACTATTTCTGACATCAAACTGCTAGGTAATAGAAAAGTAATAAGAACAGGAGTCATGGACACAGTTTACTGTCTACATTAACAAGAGTTTATATTCCACTGGCTTCATTATCATAATTTTACTAATACAGGAATCTCTTACCTAGGAAAATAAAAGTTTCAAAAAAAGTTATTGTTCTTTCCAGCAATTGCCTGACAGACCCATCAGCTCCTCAATAAAAAGTGTCAAATGACATTTTTCAATCCCAAAACTCTTTGAACCCCTTGCCTAAAAAGTCTTGTCTTGTTGCGTCCACCAATCCTAAATCATTATCATTCCTACCCAATTCTAACCAAACCATCCCCCACTTTAAAACACCCACTTTATACAGGACATGAAAAGCAGAACAAATATACCTAAAGCCCTTTCACATCTGACATACTAGTGCCTCTGTGGAGGTAGTGCTCTACCTTATAGCTTTATGCAAATGATGTCAGCACTGTCTTATGAACAGGTTATTTGGGTGATATTTGGGGAGTAGAGTATATGATGAGCATAGTCACCACTGCTGTACATCATGTCACAATAGGACTAAGTCTAAATCCTAGGACCAATGTTGTATTAGTCCGTTCTCATGCGGCTATATGGACATACATGAGAGTGTGTAATTTATAAAGGAAAGAGGTTTAATTGACTCATAGTTCCGCAGGGCTGGGGAGGCCTCTGGAAACTTAACAATCATGGAAGAAGTGGAAGCAAACACATCCTTCTTCACATGGCAGCAGGAGAGAGAATGAGCAAAAGGGGAAAAGCCTCTTATAAAACCATTAGATCTTGTGAGAACTTACTCACTATCAGGGCAACAGCATGAAGGTAACCACCCTCATGATTACATTACCTTTCACAGGGTCCTTTCCATGACACGTGGGGATTATGGGAACTACAATTCAAGGAGAGATTTGGGTGGGGACAGAGTCAAACTATATCATATGTATGCATATTTCTGAACCATACACTGTCTGAATGACCTACAGGTGTATTCAGGGAAATCAGTTACCAGTCCAGAGGTTAAAACGTGCAATAGTACTACCTAAAAAAGGAAGAGGTGTGAATTTATCTAGTCCACAGAAGTGGTTCAATTCATTGGTAGCATGCAGAAAACCTCAGACCAGAGAAGGAAGTGATTAATCAAAACATGAATAAAAATTGGCCAAGGTAGGAGGATCACTTGAGCCCAGAACTTGAGACCAGCCTGGACAACATAGTCAGATTCTGTCTCTAAGTAAATAAATAAATAAAATAGCTGGGCATGGTAGCACACACCTGTAGTCCCAACTACATGGGAGGCTGCGTCTTGAGTATTGCTTATGCCCAGGAGATCCAGGCTGCAGTGAGGTAAAGTCATGCCATTGTCCACCAGCCAGGGTGAAAAAGTAACACCCTGTCTGAAAAAAAAAAAGCATGTATAAATATAGACATTAAAATAATTTATTTCAGTCAGAAAAGGTCTTTCTGAGACACATCAACCACTAAGGGTGACATGGGACTCTCTGTTCCCAAAGTTTCTGGATGCATGAGAATGGTAGGGCAAGAGAGAGAGGAAAAAAATCTCTTAAGTCCCTTTCTTTCTACTACCAACATGCTGGGGATTCTGATCTGGGGGCAGTGGGAAAACCCTGGCTGGCCTTGCGTGTGCCTGACTTAGTGTGAACGCCCCTTGCTGCCCAAGTCCCTTGTTGCCCATGCGCCTTACTATCTGCCTTTTGTCCCTGCAGAGCTGTGCAAGGAGACATCGTGACTTCCTTCTGTCTTGCCGACTGGGAGTCAGCCAGTAGGTCTGCAGGTCAGTAGTCCTAGAAGTTTGAGTGTGACTGTGAGGAGGAGCCTGCGGGCACGGTCCATGGCCTCCTAGGTGGAAAGGCTTTGAGGTCCCCGTCCTTCTAACACGCAGCAATGCAGCCATGGCCTTGCTGTGGTGGGGATGCCGAACAAGGGAGGAAGAAAGACCATAGAGGGGAGGAGGGTCAGGTAAACAAGCAGTGAGTTTTGAAGGGGGAAACTATCTGTGGCATTTGAGTCCCTGAGGCATATGAAACTGCTTACAGACTATGCATTCCAAAGTCCTCAGTGGGAACCCGGGAGGGGAGGGAGGACTGCGTGAAGCGGGATGGGGTGGGGCAAGGCGGGGCACTGCAACCCACAAGGCAGGCACCGACTTCAGTGTGCATGCTCCTTGGACACCTGCCTCAGTGCGCATGTTCACTGGGCATCTTCCCTTCGACCCCTTTGCCCACGTGGTGACCGCTGGGGAACTGTGAGAGTGTGAGGGTCGCGTTCCAGCTGTCTGGACTCTTTCTCTCCTACTGAGACGCAGCCTGTAGGTCCGCAGGCCAGTCCTCCCAGGAATTGAAATGTGAGTGTATGTGAGGAGGAGCAAGCGGGCTTCCAGAGGGTCAGGCGGCGTGGTCTGTGGTCTCAGAGGTGAAGAGCCTCTAGGTCGTAAGGAAGGTGGGCCACCGAGTGAAGGGGAGCCAGATGAAGATGGGGTGAATGCTGGAGGTGCTGTTGGAGGTATCTGAGTCCCGGAAGTGCCTGGAACTTCCAACGGAACAGATTCCAGACTTCTTGGTGGGGACCCAGGAATGGGCTGTGTGGGCGGTAAGAAAGGGGCCTGGGAAGTGGGAATGCTATGAGCTGATGACCGCGACCCTGAGGTCTGTAGAGCTCCCAGTAGAAGTGTCCAGTGAGGAACATCCAGCGATGTGTTGCAGCTTCTCAACTCCACCCTGGAGGTTCGAATGGGCGGGACTGTGCTTTCCAACAAAACTTTGATTTTAGGGAGGGAAATTGTCCAAACAAATGGGTGTGTGACGAAAGCCGTGGTCACTGCAGTTTTAATTCTCTAGCTGTATAAATTTAAATGTCTCCACTATGGAGAATCCAGCTGTGAAACCAAATCTCATCAGAAATATCCTGTATCTTTAGCCACGAGCATTAAAACATTGCTCTGCTAGATTGCCCAACTTAAGTGGCTTTACAAGCATTCAATTCAGAAGATGTACACACTTCTAGTTGCCCTGGGACTTACTTTCAAATTATTTCCAAACTTTTTTAAAAACTGAAATTTAACATTTGGCCATGAAAGTGGTCATATACAGCTATCCTCTCAAATACACTTTCCCAATCACAGTATTCTGTTTGCAGAGTGAAACATGAGTTGGCGAGGAAGATCAACATATAGGCCTAGGCCAAGAAGAAGTTTACAGCCTCCTGAGCTGATTGGGGCTATGCTTGTGAGTGCTTTATTATTTTGATGTTTTTTATTAGCAGAAATTTATTTTGTGATAGTGTTGTTGAACTAGTATAGAAACACTGATAAAGGTCTTCCATGTTGATAAAAATGATCATGGCATCTCATGAAGGAAAGACTAATCCAAGAGTATTACAATCTGGTTTTGCCTGGATGGATAATCTTGTGTTCCCCACCGTGACTTCCTCCTCATGCTTACTGATAACAGATTGCACACATCCATCCCAACATAGATTAAAATGGCTTCCAAAGCCTTTGAGGGTAACTGTCTTAGAGTAACCTCTCTTTGGGAAGAGTAACTTTGTGAAAAATAAGTACATGGAATAGTATTGGAGAAGTGTCTTTAGACTTACTTATGACTAGAAATACCTGTGTAGGCCGGGCACAGTGGCTCAAGCCTGTAATCCCAGCACTTTGGGAGGCCGAGACGGGCTGATCACGAAGTCAGGAGATCGAGACCATCCTGGCTAAAACGGTGAAACCCTGTCTCTACTAAAAAATACTAAAAAACTAGCCAGGCGAGGTGGCGGGTGCCTGTAGTCCCAGCTACTCGGGAGGCTGAGGCAGGAGAATGGTGTGAACCCGGGAGGCGGAGCTTGCAGTGAGCTGGAATCTGGCCACTGCACTCCAGCCTGGGCGACAGAGCAAGACTCTGTCTCAAAAAAAAAAAAAAAAAAAAGAAATACCTGTGTATTCTGTGTATTTGTATTATTGACATGTATTAATAACAAAACTTTTTATCTGCACACACACCGCCTCCCCTTTGTCCCAGGAATCCAGTGATGAAGAGCCTAAAGAAGAGAAGCCACCCACTGAAAGTTGGGATCCTACAGCTGATCAGAAGAGAGAAGATGATCAGGTTGCAGCTGAGATCCAAGGTGCTAGGAAAGGAAAGAAATAATGTCTATGGGGGGAAGGAGGACTATGTGTGCATCATGCCTTATGCCATGACCAGTAATAGGAGGAAAGAAAACGTTAGGGAAGGATCTCAAACATTTGCTCAAAGTATGCTGGAAAAGTGAAGAGTATAGTTTACAACTTCATGCAGTCCCTGGATATAATAAATCTTCTATTTTTTAAAGATTTATTGTGTATGCTTGAAAATACATCCCTTGCTAAATCAGATGAAACTGTTTAATTTGATGTATCAAAATATACATTATTTCACTTGATTAATTTGATCTCCTTAGAATGTTGCTGCATGATTGGCTCAGCCATGGTGTCCATAGTGCTGTAAGCACCCTTTTATAGCATATAGAGTGCCAAGTCACCCTACCTTATAACACCCTGAATAAAGCCCATTTGCATAGGGATATTAGCCCCATTTTATAAAAAGGAAATGGTCGCTCAGAGATTGAGGCTTACCAGGAACGCTTGAGTCATGGAGACAGAATTCATATTACATTCCAAGGTCTGTGTTCTTCCTACCATCTACGTTGTTACAAAACGTGAATTATTTTGCTTAAAATGCTTAATACTCGAATGTGTCTGTACTATAAGGTACTTCAGTATTGGCTCAGGAGAAAACACAATTCAGTGAAGCAGGATAGCAACTCCGGAAAAGGGCTCAATAAATGACAGCCACTGTTCCCTTTGATCAATATTTTTGATAGTATGTTTGGTAAAGAATATGTTGGATAATTCAGGACACTGGCATATAGGTAGGTATATTAGTATGTTTTTTTTTTTATTAGCACAATGCATAATTATTTATTTCACTTCTCAGTTTCCTCATCTGTAGAAAGGGCATAACAGTATTTATCCCTCACAGGGTCATTACGAAAACTAAATGAGTAAATTTTTACAAAATATTTAGAACAGTGTCTGATGCATAGTAGTTAGGCATAAGTGTTTGTTAAAATAAATCCATCAATAACAGCTAACCTGTTTTTCAGTGTTTACCACATGTTAAAAACTTTGCACACATTCTCTCATTTACTCTTCACAATAATCCCATGAGGTTGGTACAATTATTACCTTTATTTTTTATTTTATTTTATTTTATTTTATTTTTTATTATACTTTAAGTTCTAGGGTACATGTGCATAACGTGCAGGTTTGTTACATATGTATACTTATGCCATGTTGGTGTGTTGCACCCATCAACTCGTCAGCACCCATCAATTCATCATTTATATCATGTATAACTCCCCAATGCAATCCCTCCCCCCTCTCCCCTCCCCCCTCCCCATGATAGGCCCCAGTGCGTGATGTTCCCTTTCCCGAGTCCAAGTGATCTCATTGTTCAGTTCCCACCTATGAGTGAGAACATGCGGTGTTTGGTTTTCTGTTCTTGTGATAGTTTGCTAAGAATGATGGTTTCCAACTGCATCCATGTCCCTACAAAGGACGCAAACTCATCCTTTTTTATGGCTGCATAGTATTCCATGGGGTATATGTGCCACATTTTCTTAATCCAGTCTGTCACAGATGGACATTTGGGTTGATTCCAAGTCTTTGCTATTGTGAATAGTGCCGCAATAAACATACGTGTACATGTGTCTTTGTAGTAGAATAATTTATAATCCTTTGGGTATATACCCAGTAGTGGGATGGCTGGGTCATATGGTACATCTAGTTCTAGATCCTTGAGGAATTGCCATACTGTTTTCCATAATGGTTGAACTAGTTTACAATCCCACCAACAGTGTAAAAGTGTTCCTATTTCTCCACATCCTCTCCAACACCTGTTGTTTCCTGACTTCTTAATGATTGCCATTCTAACTGGTGTGAGATGGTATCTCATTGTGGTTTTGATTTGCATTTCTCTGATGGCGAGTGATGATGAGCATTTTTTCATGTGTCTGTTGGCTGTATGAATATCTTCTTTTGAGAAATGTCTGTTCATATCCTTTCCCCACTTTTTGATGGGGTTGTTTGTTTTTTTCTCGTATATTTGTTTGAGTTCTTTGTAGATTCTGGATATTAGCCCTTTGTCAGATGAGTAGGTTGCAAAAATTTTCTCCCATTCTGTAGGTTGCCTGTTCACTCTGATGGTAGTTTCTTTTGCTGTGCAAAAGCTCTTTAGTTTAATTAGATCCCATTTGTCAATTTTTGCTTTTGCTGCCGTTGCTTTTGGTGTTTTAGACATGAAGTCCTTGCCCATGCCTATGTCCTGAATGGTACTACCTAGCCTGGCAGAGACACAACAAAAAAAGAGAATTTTAGACCAATATCCCTGATGAACATTGATGCAAAAATTCTCAGTAAAATACTGGCAAACCGGATTCAGCAGCACATCAAAAAGCTTACCCACCATGATCAAGTGGGCTTCATCCCTGGGATGCAAGGCTGGTTCAACATTCGCAAATCAATAAACGTAATCCAGCATATAAACAGAACCAAAGACAAGAACCACATGATTGTCTCAATAGATGCAGAAAAGGCTTTTGACAAAATTCAACAGCCCTTCATGCTAAAAACGCTCAATAAATTCGGTATTGATGGAACGTACCTCAAAATAATAAGAGCTATTTATGACAAACCCACAGCTAATATCATACTGAATGGGCAAAAACTGGAAAACTTCCCTTTGAAAACTGGCACAAGACAGGGATGCCCTCTCTCACCACTCCTATTCAACATAGTGTTGGAAGTTCTGGCTAGGGCAATCAGGCAAGAGAAAGAAATCAAGGGTATCCAGTTAGGAAAAGAAGAAGTCAAATTGTCCCTGTTTGCAGATGACATGATTGTATATTTAGAAAACCCCATCATCTCAGCCCAAAATCTCCTTAAGCTGATAAGCAACTTCAGCAAAGTCTCAGGATACAAAATTAATGTGCAAAAATCACAAGCATTCTTATACACCAGCAACAGACAAGCAGAGAGCCAAATCAGGAATGAACTTCCATTCACAATTGCTTCAAAGAGAATAAAATACCTAGGAATCCAGCTTACAAGGGATGTAAAGGACCTCTTCAAGGAGAACTACAAACCACTGCTCAGTGAAATCAAAGAGAACACAAACAAATGGAAGAATATACCATGCTCATGGATAGGAAGAATCAATATGGTGAAAATGGCCATACTGCCCAAGGTTATTTATAGATTCAATGCCATCCCCATCAAGCTACCAATGAGTTTCTTCACAGAATTGGAAAAAACTGCTTTAAAGTTCATATGGAACCAAAAAAGAGCCCGCATTGCCAAGACAATCCTAAGTCAAAAGGACAAAGCTGGAGGCGTCACGCTACCTGACTTCAAACTATACTACAAGGCTACAGTAACCAAAACAGCATGGTACTGGTACCAAAACAGAGATATAGATCAATGGAACAGAACAGAGTCCTCAGAAATAATACCGCACATCTACAGCCATCTGATCTTTGACAAACCTGAGAGAAACAAGAAATGGGGAAAGGATTCCCTATTTAATAAATGGTGCTGGGAAAATTGGCTAACCATAAGTAGAAAGCTGAAACTGGATCCTTTCCTTACTCCTTATACGAAGATTAATTCAAGATGGATTAGAGACTTAAATGTTAGACCTAATACCATAAAAACCCTAGAAGAAAATCTAGGTATTAGTATGTTTTTTAAGGAACTTTTAAAAGTTGCTTAAATACTTTTATAATTAGAAAACTCAAAGTATGATAAAATTATCGTGAAACAGAAATTGTGTCCTCAGCAGATAGCATTTTCAAGCTAAAGTTGACAGAATTTGGGCCATGGATTATTTTAGCAATTCATGGTTAAGAGGTTTCCAGAATATGACTGTCAACAATACTCATTACTTTCTTTCACTCAATTTCCTGAACTTTCATTGGAAGACTGTGATTTTCCTCTTATTTTTGGTACTATATTCTCAATGGGATTTATTTATGAAAAGCTACATGTAGGGCCTTTGGACCTAAGCATAATTTTAATTAATTTTAGCCAAATAATTTTCAAATTTCCTCAACAAGATATGGTTGTCACAATTGTAAGTTTTTGTCATAAGCCCAGGAATACATTGACCTAGTCTTTCAGAAAATTACCTTTGAGTTATTATTAAAATGCTATTCATGCAGCAAACTTCAGATATCTTACACAGTTGATACTCGCTGTTTATAATGCACACTGGCAAAGTATAGGAAATGAGGGTATAGTGTGATTTATCCTTAGATTGTCATTTTAAATTAGATTTCAGGCCAGGTACATTGGCTTACACCTGCAATCCCAGCACTTTGGAAGGCCGAGGCTGGTGGGTCCCTTGAGCCTGAGAGTTAGGAACTAGCCTGGGCAACATGGATAACACCAAAAAATTTACTCTGCCAAAAATATACAAAAAGTAGCCTTGGTGGTGGCATGTGCCTGTAGTCTCAGCAACTCACAAGGCTGAGACAGGGGGATCGCTTGAGCTCAGGAGGTCAGGGCTGCAGTCACCTGAGACTGTGCCCCTGTACTCCAGCCTGGATGACAGAGTGAAATCCTGTATTAAAAAACAAATAAAATAGGAATTCATAATACAGGAAAATAAAGGTGTGACATCTTTGCATCACATTTATTATCACACTAACCTACAGGCTTTTATGTCATAACTCTGTGGAATAGAATATTATTATTTCCTTATTTATACTTCATGTTTTTCTACTCAAGTTCATAACCTTTGTATTTTTTAGTGCCTGACCTGGAAGCTGATCTCCAGGAGCTGTGTCAGTCAAAGACTGGGGATGAATGTGAAGATGGTACTGATGTCAAGGGGAAGATTCTACCAAAAGCAGAGCACTTTAAAATGCCAGAAGCAAGTGTGTTATTCATTAAGACACAAAGTTATGTGATTTCTATTTTTTACATATTATACTTTTGATCGGAGAGAGATAACATTACTGCCACTTTAATAACAGTGTTCAAATACACACTTTCTTTGAAAGGTATTTCAGATCCCAAATGCCTGACTGCAAGATTTAAATGCTCTCAGATACAGACACAAATTGGGTCAAAGTCATACTGAATCATCAAGTATGATAGCATTTTCTTACTTCTGAGTATAACCAACAGCTAACAATTTTCAGATTCTTTTCTAATTTCTGCTTTTAACAAATACATAATGCATTTGTAATGCCACACTGTGTGAAATATGCTGAGCACTGAAGGAGATTCTAGTGGCAGCTCTATGACAATTTGTGAGAATCAGGACAAATTCCATAAATTCTACACCCATCTTTGCTGTTATTGAAAATGGTGAATGCAGATCAAATGTATTAAAATCCGTTTCAATGCTGATTTCTGCATGCTCTGGTTCTGTTGGAGAGAATAGAAAGATATTCCAATTTCCATGATTTGTTTTTCCTAACAATCGGCTTCAGTCCAATTACAATATCTGAGCTGAGATTTCATTGCTCCTAAGAAAATGAGCAGACACTCTGCTTGAGGTTTGTTTTCCAGTATGGAGACCTGAATGAGTGTTCTTGAATTTTGTCAAATTCTGAATTATCTGGCTCTTAAACTGTAATTGCATTTTAAAGCCTTCCCACCGTGAAGCCTTGAATGATTGAATAGTAAAATGGAAATAGACAGTCTACTTTCTGTGGCCGATGAAGTAGGGAGAATGCATGTCGGTCAGTGATGTTCAAGGTGGGTGTAAGATGCCTGTGCTAAGCATGCTTTTTGCTCTCCTGTCAGGCTTCATGAGCTACTGTGTGTAATAAAGACACATATGATTTAATTACCTCTAACCATATCATAGGTTACATATTACAGGTTTCTGCCTTGAGACATCAGATGATAGGACTTAAAGTTCAAAGACTATAATGTACTAATTCCTGAGTAGTCAACATAAGTATCTTTTACACATATTTTTTATAAATTGCTGACTGTTAATTAGAAGAGCTTCTGAATTTAAAGGAAGAACTCCATGTTTAGGGAAGAAATTACCTAAATGTTTTACTCTGCCCTGCTGAACAATTCCATTAAACTATTTACATTAAAAGACAGTTTTCAGGAGCCTATTGAACAAGCCTCAGTTGTATTCTTAGGAAGATCATAGCCTTAACTGCACATCTTATTCGAATAGATAGCAAATTACATGATAAAATAATAATCAATATAATAATAAAAGAGCAACAGAATAAATCTAATGGAAAAGGAAAGAGGTACTTAATAACAGACAGGTACGAACCTGGAGTTTGGATTAGGAAAACTAATCTAAAAGTAATACATTTAACACATTGTTTATTTTAAAAATAGCTATGAATAGACTACCTATTTGTTTCCCCAGTCTTGAAGAAAATGGGAAAAGCACAATACAGAATACGAAGAAGACACAGATATTGAATATATAGTATAACTGAAAGTAAATACATTCTTTTGTTTTGTTTTGCTTTTGAGATGGAGTCTCGCTCTCTCACCCAGGCTGGAGTGCGGCGGCATGATCTTGGCTGACTGCAACCTCCGCTTCCTGGGTTCAAGTGATTCTCTTGCCTCAGTCTCCTGAGTAGCTGGGAGTACAGGCACGCACCACCATACCTGGCTATTTTTTGTATTTTTAGTAGAGACGAGGTTTCGCCATGTTGGACAAGCTGTTCTTTAACTCCTGACCTCAGGTGATCCACTTGCCTTGGCCTCCCAAAGTGCTAGGATTACAGATGTGAGCCACCACACCCAGCTGAAAGTGAATACATTCTTAAACTCTAACATTTTCAGAATGTAGGTGAAATGGTTGACAAGCTAGGAATGCATACATTATTAAATATATCCCAGTAGTACCTGAATATCTATTTATCACAAAGACTATGCATGAACTTGTGAAATTTGCCAGTTGTCCCTTGATAACATTTACTTTTAGACACAAATATTTAGTTATTCTAGATATCTTCCTCTATGTCTCCATTTCCCTCTTCATTTCTTTTTTTTGCACCATACTGTTCATGATATATACTTCTTTCATATTTTGATATCAATAATGATAATGATAGATTAAAACTAATGTGATCATATAATTAATTATACAAAGGGGAACTTGTCAAGTGTAAAAAGAGATATTTGTATTAACATCAGGACTATAGGTGAAAACTGGGGACAGATGTTTACCACACCTTAATATCTACAGAAGGGTAAACTAACCCAAAGCAACATTTTTGCACTTTTGCACAATATCGAAAAAAACAAATGAGATACTGTCCTTTCTATTCACCACTCATATGCAGCTCTTAATGTGACATTAACTCTTTTCTTAAAAGATAGTTTTCATACTATTTCCAGGAGGCTATTAGACATCCAGACCATAGTTTCAAGCCAAAATATTAAATAATATGTTTTTTATAAATTCCTTTGTTTCTCAGTTTTTGTGTGTGTGTGTTGGTTATATTTTTAGTAAAATTATACACAGTTTTTGCTTTCTACATTAAATCCCTTTTTAAGAGGTCCACTTGATTTAATATGTTCTGACCTTGGACTGTCTTTTGGTTTTCTTGTAGCACTAGAAAGCAGGGTGTGTGTCAAACAAATGGAAGAACATACCATGCTCATGGATAGGAAGAATCAATATTGTGAAAATGGCCATACTGCCCAAGGTGATTTATAGATTCAATGCCATCCCCATTCAGCTACCGATCACTTTCTTCACAGAATTGGAAAAAATTGCTTTAAAGTTCATATGGAACCAAAAAAGAGCCAGCATTGTCAAGACAATCCTAAGCCAAAAGAACAAAGCTGGAGGCATCATGCTACCTGACTTCAAACTATACTACAAGGCTACAGTAACCAAAACAGCATGGTACTGGTACCAAAACAGACATATAGACCAATGGAACAGAACAGAGTCCTCAGAAATAATACCACACATCTACAACCATCTGATCTTTGACAAACCTGACAAAAACAAGAAATGGGGAAAGGATTCCCTATTGAATAAATGGTACTGGGAAAATTGGCTAGTCATAAGTAGAAAGCTGAAACTGGATCCTTTCCTTACTCCTTAAATGAAAATTAATTCAAGATGGATTAGAGACTTAAATGTTAGACCTAAAACCATAAAAACCCTAGAAGAAAACCTGGGTAATACCATTCAGGACATAGGCATGGGCAAGGACTTCATGTCTAAAACACCAAAAGCAATGGCAACAAAAGCCAAAATTGACAAATGGGATCTAATTAAACTAAAGAGCTTCTGCAGAAGCAAAAGAAACTACCATCAGAGTGAACAGGCAACCTACAGAATGGGAGAAAATTTTTGCAATCTACTCATCTGACAAAGGGCTAATATCCAGAACCTACAAAGAACTCAAACAAATTTACAAGAATAAAGCAAACAACCCCATCAAAAAGTGGGCAAAGGATATAAACAGACACTTCTCAAAAGAAGACATTCTTACAGCCAACAGACACATGAAAAAATGCTCATTATCACTCGTCATCAGAGAAATGCAAATCAAAACCACAATGAGATACCATCTCACACCAGTTAGAATGGTGATCATTAAAAAATCAGGAAACAACAGGTGTTGGAGAGGATGTGGAGAAATAGGAACACTTTTACACTGTTGGTGGGACTGTAAACTAGTTCAACCATTGTGGAAGACAGTGTGGCGATTCCTCAAGGATCTAGAACTAGAAATAGCATTTGACCCAGCCATCCCATTACTGGGGATATACCTAAAGAATTATAAGTCATGCTGCTATAAAGACACATGCACATGTATGTTCATTGGGGCATTATTCACAATAGCAAAGACTTGAAATCAACCCAGATGTTCATCAGTGACAGACTGGATTAAGAAAATGTGGCACATATACACCATGGAATACTATGCAGCCATAAGAAAGAATGAGTTTGTGTCCTTTGTAGGGACATGGATGCAGCTGGAAACCATCATTCTCAGCAAACTATTTCAAGAACAGTAAACCAAACACCGCATGTTCTCACTCATAGGTGGGAATTGAACAATGAGATCACCTGGACTCGGGAAGGGGAACATCACATACCGGGGCCTATTGTGGGGAGGGGACAGCGGGGAGGGATAGCATTAGGAGATATATCTAATGTAAATAACGAGTTAATGGGTACAGCACACCAACATGGCAGATGTATACATATGTAACAAACCTGCACGTTGTGCACAGGTAACCTAGAACTTAAAGTATAATAATAAAAATAAAAATAAATAAAACCAAAACATTTAATGAATAAAAAAAAAGGAAAGCAGGGTGTATTTAAAAAATATTAATGATGTATATGTTTGGAAGTTTATCTCCAAAGTCTCCACAGACGTCTAACTGAATGTAAGCCAGAGGGTGACTCTTGGGCTAATGGTCTTAGTCCAGTGTAAGAAACAAAAACTTTGGTGTCATTTGCATATCTTAATGTGATCTAAATACAGTTCTGCTACTAATGTTCCGCCTGTTATGTTTCTATTACAGGTGAAGGGAAATCACAGGTTTAAAGGAAGATAAGCTGAAACAACACAAACTTTTTATATTAGATATTTTACTTTAAAATATCTTATTAAAGTTTTAAGCTTTTCTCCAAAGAAGTCTTGCACATCTTCTGTTTCTTTCTTTCTTTCTTTCTTTCTTTCTTTCTTTCTTTCTTTCTTTCTTTCTTTCTTTCTTTCTTTCTTTCTTTCTTTCTTTCTTTCTTTCTTTCTTTCTTTCTTTCTTCTCTCTCTCTCTCTCTCTCTCTCTCTCTCTCTCTCTCTCTCTCTCTCTCTCTCTCTCTCTCTTCTTAGACGGAATTTTGCTCCGTCACCACACTGGAGTGCAGTGGCATGATCTCAGCTCACTGCAACCTCCACCTCCTGGGTTCAAGCAATTCTCCTGTCTCAGCCTCCTGAGTAGCTGGGACCACAGGCGCATGCCACCACACATGGCTAATTTTTTCATTTTTAGTAAAGACGGGGTTTCACCATGTTGGCCAGGATGGTCTCAATCTCCTGACCTTGTGATCTGCCTGCCTTGGCCTCCCAAAGTGCTGGGATTACAGGCATGAGCCACCATGCCCAGCCTCTTCTGTTAATTTCATTCCCAGGTATTTTGATGCTATTGAAAATTATGGCCAGGTGCAATGACTCACACCTGTAATCCTAGTACATTGGGATGCTGAGGTAGGAGGATTGCTAGAGCTCAGGAAAGTGACACCAGTCCGGGGAACATAGGAACCCCTCTCTACTACAATGAATGAATGAATGAATGAATGAATGAATGAATGAATGAATGAAACTATAGTTCCAGCTACTCTGGAGGCATAGGTGGGAGGATCCTTTGAGCCCAGGTGGTCGAGGATGCTGGTAGTCATGTTCATGCCACTGCAACTCCAACCTCCATGACAGAGCAAGACTCTGTTTCAAAAAAAAGTATCATTTTTGATATTTTGCATTCTGAGTTAGCTGATACACAAGCGAGGTATGGTGAAATATATATTTGGTCCTCGACTGTGCTTACTGGCATACAACCTACAAAGCGATGTCTTTTTGTATGCTAGTGAGTTGGCTGATGACTGGCAGCCTCTAGGAGCTCTAGGATGGGGAATTAGAGGGTTGGGACTTACAGCCCTATGCCCAAACTTCAGGGAAGGTTGGGCTGAAGGTTAAGTTGCTCACCAATGGCAAGCCAACAGTTTAATCAGTCATGCCTACATAATGAAAACCTCCATGAAACCCAAAAGGACACAGTTCAGAGAGCTTCTGGCTAGCTGAACACATGGAGGGTAGCATGCCCATAGAGGCCATGGAAACTCCCTGCCCCTTCCTACATACCTCACCCTATGTGTCCCCTTATCTGCATCTTTTCTAAGGGTGTTCCACTTGCCACAAAATATGTGAGAAGTCCCGAGGCTATAGAGCTGGATGAAAGAATTAGGGCCTCGGCAGAAGAAAGGGAAAAGCAACCAGGGCAACTTGCTGAAGCAAAATGACTTGCGTCCTACCTACACTGTCTCCTTACAGGCTATGGCATGAAATACCCATGGGATTCCATCCTGCCTCTTACACACTGGCCTTGAGAGGGTGGGCAAGATATTATAATCTGTGGGGCGGTGTCCCCATTTCTAAAGTAGAAATTAGAATATTTACACTAAATACTTGTTATGAAGAATAAGTGAAATAACATATGGATTAGGCCATATGTATTTATTATTGTAGTAAATATAGTTTGTTATATTTCTTTTCTTATTTTAAAATTTCATTTTTTTCATTCCCTTTGCCTTTACAATCACATGTTTAGTAATAACTGTTCTTAAATTTGAAGTAGAGGTATCAAGTTACCTTTTTAAATGAATTTGACTTCTGAGACTTACTTAATTTAAATAAATATGTTAATTAAAAACCAGGGCAGCTGGTGTCAGACATGGCATCAATTCTAAAGTTGGTTTGTAAGTAAACGCAGTCTGACAAGGCCAACCCTAAGTCAATAGAATGCACTTTGCTGTGTGTGATGCCATGAAGAATAAGTCCTTCTAGTCAGCCAACACCACACAACACAATAGTGTGTCAAGTGTTCAAGCAGTCCCTAAGCAGCCCTGTGGTGGCTAACAGGGTCGCAAGGATCACCACTGCAGTTGTTAGTTTGGCTTGTCACACATCCGTAGATTTGGCCAATAAGAAGAAAATGAGCCTAAATGGATCCAAATGGTTGATTGATTGCAGACAAAGTAAAAGCAAGGTCAGCATTGTGTCAGCACTGTGTCCCTAGTCCCACAGTATGACACTGAATCGGAGGTATACAATGACAGCACAGATGGGTCTCTCTGCCTGTGAGGAGGCCACAGCTGTACCCCAAGGCAGTGAGCAATTTTATACTCCACAGTTGTACCCTAAGATGAGGAAAGGCCTGTGTTTAACGGAAACTAGGGAAATGGATAACGAATGGTCTTGTGTCAACCTCCAACCAGATAGGGAGCTGGTGAGAAAATACCTGTGGCAGCTCCCACCACACTTCCTGTCTCTCTTTGCAACAAAAGGAATCCAGATATTCTTCCAACACTCAGGTTAGCCTGCAGTCTGGCTTTGCCTACATGTCCTATGTGGTGACCTGCAAGATCTCCAAGACGCCATGGCAGAGCCTTTGCCCTATGGTGTCTGACGCAAAACCATATGTAAGGTGCCTAGAAACATACCATCTCCAATAATGACTCCTAAATAGAGGGGATGTTTTTCTGTTAGGGTCATTACAAAAGACTGATAATTTAATTCAAAAGATATGCATTGATGACTGCCATGTTATAGGAAATGTCTTGGATGCTGGAAATGAGAAGACCAACCAACAACATGTGGTACTTGCTGTGGAGGCTGTCACGCGGTTGGTGGCGGCGGGAGGGGGGGCATCTTTACAGAAGACCCTTCAACAGAAGAGCAGCTGAAGTGCAAAGGAGAAACACAGGGAAGGGACCCAGGGGGATAAAAACAATGAATGTGGTGGCCAAGTAGCAGGAGTAAAACAAGACAATTTCTCGAAAACATAATTTCTCCGTTGCCTTTGCACCTTTTCTGAAAATCAATTTATCATGTCTGTGAGTCCATTGCTGGACTCCCTGCTGATCTGTTGATTTTTCCCCAGTACCACATTCTCTGGATTACTATAGAATTAACGTGACTCTTGATATTAAGTAGTGTGAGTTCCCCAAAGTTATACTTCAGAATGGTTTTGGCTGTTCTGGTTCATTTTCCTTTCTAGATAATTTTGAAAATTGACTCCAATGAAGTCAGTTGTATAAGTTGCGGCAGTTTTCCTTTGAAGGGCAGCAGATAAACATGTTAGTAGCTACAGAAGGACAGGGGAGAAGAAGGTGAGCTTCCCCCTTAGCTTCGGGAATGATCCAATATCGAGGGAGCCATTGATGGTTCAAGAGAGGGGAGTGATCACTGCAGGAGCAAAGCCCTTGGGAAGGTGGGGGGTATGGATCCTGAGCTGAGGTGAGGGGCTGGCTTCAGTTAAGAGCATTGTATGTAGAAGGGCAACAGAGAATGCTAGGGCAGACACAGGTAGACTGGGTTTGGGAACCTCTGATAATTTCCAGCAGATTGCTTCCGTCCTTTGAATGAATCACTATGTCTCAAAAATAAACAGTATTAATATAAAACTAACAGTCCTACTGTTATAGGCTGAGTTGTGTCTGCTCAAAATTCATATGGCGAAGTCTGAACTCCTGGTGCCACAGAATGTAACTGTATTTGAGATAGGTGGGGTCTTTAAAGAGGTAATTAAGTGAAATGGAGTCATTAGAGTTGACCCTAAGGCAATTTGCCTGGTGCCCTTATAAGAAGAGGAAATGATGACACACACGTATAGAGGGAGGACTAAGGCGGACACCAGGAGAAAACAGCTGCCTACAAGGCAAGGAGGGAGGCCTTAGAAGAAACCAAATCTGCTGACACCTTGATCTCAGACGTGTAGCCTTCAGAATTGTGAGAAAATATATGTCTGTTGTTTAAGCCACTCAGTCGGTGGTAGTTTTTGATGGCAGCCTTAACAAACGAGTAGAAATACTTTTAGTGCCCTTGTGGAGGTGTTATCGTATCTATTTTATAAGCTAGCACTCCTGCTTCTTCTACTAGTGTAATAACCATGTAATTATGTCTATATCTGAGCAACCGAGCAGTGACGAGAAAACTTCAAAACCTGAATTATTTTGCCTTAAGTTCATGACCAAGAGAGAATTACTTCTCACTTTCACTCTCATCCTGTTTCCAATACTATAATACTCTCACAAAATGCCAAAACCCCTCCTCAATTTGAATGAGGCATTTTGTGAGAGTATTATAGTATTGGAAATTTCTTACCATGAAGTCATTTGTTATTCAATTATATATGTTCAGCATCAGTAAAAAAAATAGTACAGAAGAATAATCAAGTCTCATAAAATACACAGATATCGTGGAAATCATACTAGATTTGGAGTACAGTGAAATATGCCTGTTCAGGCAACTGCAGGAAACGTCTGCCAAATGTATCAGCCCCTTGAAGTCCTAAGGCAGATGATTAGTAGGAGAATCCGAAAGCCACTGCAAACACTCACACATTCACCATTCACACCTGCCCAAACGTTCCCACATTTACCTTTCACACCTGCTTGAGCATTCACATGTTCACCACTCACACCTGCCCAAACATTCCATTTACCATTCACACCTCCCAAGCATTCGCAGATTCACCATTCACACCTGCCCAAACATTCCCATGTTGACCATTCACACCTTTGACCATTTTGGGGTAAAATAAGAAAATGACTTCTACTTCCCAAATCTTAAGAGGTGCATATTATTAGCATCACCTGAGAAGCTGTGGCACCCCAGCCTCTGCAAGGGATCCTGGGACGGGTGTTTATCAAATAGATTCTAGCAGTAGCCATACAAGGGAGAGCAGAAGAGATGGGAGTGCCTGTTGTTCAAATGCTTGTGGAAATTATATCTGTCAGGGTTTTCCGTGATGTATATTGTGAAAGAAGCTTCCTGGACCATGAGGTTCATGCGGAGAGGTTTCCATGGGCCCCCTGAGAATGGTTTAGCAAGAGTTGAAAAAAAAGATATCTTAAGTCATTTTCTTTCTACTAGAAACAGCCTGTGGATGTGGGTCTGGGGACAGCGGGAAAACCCTGGCCGGCCCTGCATGTGCCTGACTCTGTGTGTACACCCCTTGTTGCCCATGTGCCTTGCTGTCAGATCAGTTGTCCCAGAAGTCTAAGTGTGAGTGAGTGTGAGGAGGAGCCCGCAGGCGCAGTCTATAGCCTCCTAGGGGGAAGGGTCTTGAGGTTGTTGTCCTCCTAACAGGCAGTGGTGCACCCCTTGCGGGTGCTGGATAAGGGAAGAAAGAGGGCCATAGAGGGGAGGAGGGCCTAGTGAACACGGAGTGAGTTATGAAGGGGGACACTATTTGAGGTATTTGAATCCTTAGAGCATATGGAACTAACTGCCCAAAAAGTATGGATTCCAGAGTCCTTAGTGGATACCTTGGAGGAAGTGGAGGATGCAGCGAGGCAGGGTACCATGGCCTACAAGGCAGGCACCCATCTCACTGTGCATGCTCCTTGTACCTCAGTGGGCATGTTCACTGGGCATGGTCCAGTCAGCCCCTTCGACCACGTGGTGAATGCCACGGAGCTGTGAGGGTGGGAGAGTGGCGGTCCTGTGGTCTAGACTATCTCCTCTACTGAGACACAGTCAGTAGGTGCGAAGGCCAGTCCCCCCAGGAGGTGTAGTGAGAGTGAGTGTGAGGAGGAGCCAGCAGACTTCCTGAGCTTCAGGCAGCCTAGTCCCTGACCTCAGCCAGGGAAGGCCTTAGATGTCATGAGTAAGGTGGACCACAGAGTGCAGGTAGCTCAGGTGAACATGGGGCAAGTGCTGAAGGTAATGTTGGAGGTATCTGAGTCTCAGAAGCAGCTGGAAACCCCAATACATGACAGATTTTCTAGACTCCTCGGTAGGGAATGAGGAAGGGGCAGGGTGGGCGGAAAGGAATGGGCCTGGGAAGTGGGAATGCTGTGGGCTGGTGACCCAAGCCCTGAGGTCTGTAGAGTGCCCACATAGGTGTCCAGTGAGGAGTGCCCAGTGCCGTGTGGCAACTTCAACTCCCCCATGGATGTTCGAATGGGCTGGGTTATGCATTTCAGCAAAACTTGATTTTAGAGGGAAAATGAGCCTAGCTAACGAATGTGTAATGAAAGCTGTGTTCACTCCAATTTTAATTCTGTAGCTGTATTTCCCTATATGTCTCCACTATGTAAAGTCCAGTTGTGAAACTAAACCTCATCAGAAATACCCTGTGTCTTTTGTCAGGAGTCTTAAGACACTGCTACCTTGACCACCTTAAGTGGCTTTGCAAGCATTAGATTCAGAAGGCACACACCCTTAAACTTGCCCTGGGACTTACTTTCAAAGTATTTCCAAATTTTAATAAAATTACAAGTTTACATATGGCGATGGAAGTGGTCAAATACAGCAATCCTCTCAAGTGCACTTTCCCAATCACAGTGTTCTGTTAGCAGAATGAAATATGAGTTGGCAAGGAAGATCAACATATAAGCCTAGAGGAAATTTACAGTTTCCTGAACTGATTGGGCTTATGCTCATTAGTGCCTTAACATTCCATGTTTTCTGTTAGCAGAAATTTCTATTTGTGATAGTCTTGTCGAACTAGTGTACATATAATGATAAAGGTCTCCCTTGCTGAAAAATGATCATGGCATCTCATGAAGGAAAGGCAAGTCCAAGAGGATTACATTCTGGTTTTGTGTGGATGGATGATCTTGTGCTCCTCAGATTTCACCCTTGATTTCCTCTCCATGTTTATTCATAAGAGATTACACACATTCCTCCCAACATAAATTAAAACAGCTTCCAAAGCCCTTGAAGGTAACTGTCTTAGAGTATCACCTCTCTGTGGGAAGAGTAGTTTTATGAAGAATAAGGATATGGAATAATGTTGGAGAAATATCTTCAGACTTATGATGAAAAATATGTATTCTGTATGTTTATATTATTGACATATATTGATAACAGAACGTTTTAATCTGTATAAACACACACACCTCTTGTCCCAGCAGCCCAGTGATGAAGAGCCTCAAGAAGAGAAACCACCCACTGAAAGTCAAGATTCTACACATGGTCAGGAGAGAGAAGAAGATCATGATGCTGCTGAGATTCAGAGTGCTGCTGAGATTCAAGGTGCTGGGAAGGGAAAGAAAGAATGTCTATGGTGGTGGGGGGATGGAGAGGAGGTCTATATGTGCATCATGCATTATGCCATAAACAGTAACAGAAGAAAGAAAACATTAGAAAAGGTTCTCAAACACTTGGTGAAAGTTGGCCGGAAAAGTGAAGAGTATAGTTTGCAGCTTCATGAAGTCCCTGGATACAATGAATCTTCTGGGTTTTCTTTCTTTTTTTTTTTTTTTTTTTTTTTTTGAGGTTTATTTTGCATGCTTGAAAATACAGTCCTTGCTAAATCATATGAAACCATTTAATTTTATATATAAAAATGTACATTGTTTCACTAGTTTAATTTGATGTTTTTAGAATGTTGTTGTATGATTGTCTCAGCCATGGTGTCCACAGTGTTGTGTGCATCCTTTAATAGCATGTAGAGTGCCAAGTAACCCTACCTTGTAACACCCTGAATAAAGCCCATTTGCATAGGGATGTTAGCCCCACTTTATAAATAAGAAAACTGAGGCTTAGAGATTAAGGCCTACCAAGAACACTTGACCCATGGACAAAGAATTCAAATTACATTTCAAAGTTTGTATTTGTCCTACTGTCAATGTTATTAGAAAACATGACTGCTTTTGCTTAAAATGCTTAATACTTGAAGGTGCTTGTACTGTAAGGTACTTCAGTATTGACTCAGGAAAAGGCACAGTTCAGTGAAACAGGATAGCAGCTCCAGAAATGAGCTCAATCAAAGAAATACTGATCAAAGGAAACAACCAATGTTCCCTTCTATTAATATTTTTGACGGTATATTTGGGAAAAGCTGGATAATTCAGGATACTGGCATACAGGTATATTACTATATTGGCTATATTAGTATGGTTTTTAAGGGACTTCTAAAAGTTGCTTCAGTACTTTTATAATTAGACAGTTTAAAGTATAATAAGATTGTCATGAAACAGAAATTATTTCCTCAAATGATAGCATTTTCAAGCTAAATACTGACCGAATTTGGGCCATGGATTATTTTAGCAATTCACTCTTAAGAAGTTCCAGGCCGGGCGCGGTGGCTCAAGCCTGTAATCCCAGCACTTTGGGAGGCCGAGGCGGGCGGATCACGAGGTCAGGAGATCGAGACCATCTTGGCTAACACGGTGAAACCCCGTCTCTACTAAAAATACAAAAAATTAGCCGGGCGTGGTGGCGGGCGCCTGTAGTCCCAGCTACTTGGAGGCTGAGGCGGGAGAATGGCATGAACCCGGGAGGCGGAGCTTGCAGTGAGCCGAGATCGCGCCACTGCACTCCAGCCTGGGCGACAGAGCCAGACTCCATCTCAAAAAAAAACAAAAACAAAAACAAAAAAAAAACAAAAAAAAAAAAAAGAAGTTTCCAGAATATGACTGTCAACAATGCCCATTAATTTCTTTGCACTCAGGTTCCCATACTCTCACTGAAGATTTTGCTGTTATATTTGGTACTTTTTTCTTAATGGGATTCTTTTATAGAAATTTACATATAGGGCCTTTGGACCTGAGCATAACTTTCATTAATTTTTGCCCCCAAATTTTCGAGTTACTTGAACAGGGGATGGATGTCAGGACTATAAGATTTGTCATAAATCTGCCACTACATTGATCTAATCCTTCAGAAAGTTACATTTAATTTATGATTAAAATGCTATCCATGCAGCAGGCTTCAGTTTTCCTAGATACCTGATACTGTTTACAATACACAATGGTAAAGTATAGGAAATTGAGGTGTAGTGTGATTTACCCTCAGATTGTCATTTAAAATAAGATTTCATAATAGAGGAAAACAAAGGCAGGACATCTTTGCATCACATTTATTACCACAGTAGCCTACAGGATTTTATTTCCTAACACTGAGGAAAAACAATATTATAATTTCCTTGTTTATCATTCTTGTTTGCCTGCTTCAATTGATACCCTTTGTATTTTTTAGCGCCTGACCTGGAAGCTGATCTCAAGGATCTGTCTCAGTCAAAGACGGGGGATGAATGGGGAGATGGTACTGATGTCCAGGGGAAGATTCTGCAAAAACCATATCAATTTAAAATGCCAGAAAGTGATATCCTATCCATTAAGATGCAAAATTATGTGCTTTCTGTTTTCCATAATATTATAATTTTGATAATACAAAGAGAGAACATTACTGCCCCTTTAAAAACAGAAAGCAGAGTTCAAATGCAGACTTACTTTGAAAGGTAGTTCAGACCCCAGACGCCTGACTGCAAGACTTAAACACTACCAGATGGAGACACAAATTGGGTCCAGGCTATATTGAATCATCAAATATTAAAGCATTTTCTTCTGAGTATAACCAAGAAGCCGCATCATAAGTGGGTGCCATCTGTATTCTTTTTGTTGGACTTTGGTATCAAGGTTACACTAGCTTCATGAAATGAATTGGGATATAAAACCTCTTTCTATGAATTCCCTGCAAGAGTGAATCACTTGGAGATAGGATTTCCCATGTGTGTTTGTTTCCAGATTGCATGCCTTTTTTTTGTTTTTGTTTTTGTTTTAACTTTGGACACTACTTAAAAGAAAGACAGAAGGAGCAGCTCCAGGCTTCCATGCCTTTAAACTTTGTAAGGTGCCTCTCTTCCCTACAAAGATGCCTCTAATTATGCCGTCACTCTGAAAACTACCTGCTCCTGTTTCTTTACTGACATTAACCTCTGCACACAGCAAGTTAAAAGTTGCCAATTTACTTACGTAAGTTTTTTCAGAGATACATTCTTGCTAAGTTGCCCAGGCTGATCTTGAACTCTTGGACTCAAGTGATTCTCCCTCCTCGTCCTCCGAAAGTGCTGGGATTACAGGTGACAGCCACCATGTCTGGCCTGCCTACCTGATTTTAATCTGTGGTGTGTTTTTGAATGGATTGACTACACCAAAGCTGTGAATAGTTAGGACGATAGCTGCATTTATTGAGTTCTTTAAGAATAACAGAAATAATAACTCATATTTGTAGATTGTCTTGTATCTGTTAACCAGTTATCTGAGCTGTGTTTCATTATTTCTGACCTCATTATTAAATCCACTAAAAAGGTGAGTCAGAGTTTTCATAAAATTTACAATAAATGACTCTAGTAAGAAACAGATATGGGGATTCAAGGTCTAAGTTCACAGTCTTTGTGTTTCCTGAAAGTAAATGCTTGTGAAAGTGTTGAATGCAGAACTGGTGTTGCGTATGTTGATTTTAGTGGTAATCTGATGTTTTTATGTAAATCCATGGTAATATATAAAATACGTATATTTTATTGTTTAGCATAAAAGTGTTTGCTGTTCTCTTGAAATATTTGCCAAAATATGGCACATAAACCTAACACGGGTTCCCAGATGAAATCATTGTTATGAAAGCATTTTAAAAAGTAATAATAACATACCTGTTTTACTGTGCAACATAAAAAATGAAACAAGAATACTAAATTCGTTTGGAATAGTTTGTGAGAACACGGAGAAAAGAACTGATGTCTCAGTCCCCATGGAAAAATGCCACAACATCTGCAAACACGTCCTTTCTTTAAATGGTATAAGGCAGAGAGGGAGAAACACCAAACGTTTCTTTTTCATCTGAGCCTGATAGTCACCACATCTCAATCAGAAGCCCCTGCAGCTGCCTGGATCCAGCCTGATACCCCTCTTCTTATACGTAATACACGAATAACAACCCTGAGCTCCATTTATATCCTCACACCCAAAAGGATAATTCTCCAACAATGGGCCCTACTCAGAATCCACACTGCTTAGGGAGGGGTAGGAGAATATACACAGCAATTATTTCTCCCTATTACAAAGATTTTAAAATATTTTCGGATCCAAAAGGACTGAAAAGCTAGGGTTCAAATAAAAAGTGAGACTAAATGTAGGGGATCCCATTTGCCACTGAATATGTGAGAAGTCCCTAGGCTATAGAGCCAGATGAAGAATTAGGCCCTAGGTGGAAGAAAGGGGAAAGCAACCACCACAACTTGTTAAAGCAAAATTACTTGGGTCCTAGCTACGCTGTCTCCTTATGGCACAAAATAACCATGGGTTTCCATCATGGCTCTGACATATAGGCCTTGAGATGGTAGACAAGGTACTTATATCCTGTGAGGTTGTTTCCCATTTCTAAAGTAGAAATTAGAATATTTACAGTAAATGATTGCTATGGAGAATTCATGAGATAACATATATGAACTCAACATTGTGTTATAGATAAATTTGGGTTACTAGTTACAGTTCATTTTTTTCCTTAAAATTTCAATTTTGTATACATGTGTCATGTTGGTGTGCTGCACCCATTAACTCGTCATTTACATTAGGTATATGTATACATATGTAACAAACCTGCACGTTGTGCACACGTACCCTAGAACTTAAAGTATAATTTAAAAAATTCAATTTTGTTCATTCCATTTGCTTTTACAATTACCTCTCTGGTAAGTGATAACTGCTTTTGAATTTTAAGTAGGGATATCAAGTTACATTTTTAAATGAGTTTGAGATCAGAAACTGATTTCATTAAAATAAATATACTGGTAAACTGATTTCATTAAAATAAATATACTGGTAAAATAGCAGTGTATCTGGTGTCAGACATGGCATCAGTTCTAAAGATGATTCGTAAGTAACCACAGTCTGACAAGGCCAACCCTAAGTTAGCAATATGTGTCTAACACTGTGTGTTTTGCTATGTGTGATGCCGTGATGAATAAGTTAATATTCTGGTCAGCCAACACCACACAACTCAATACCATAGTGTGTCAAGTGCTCAAGCAGTCCCTAAGCAGCCCTGTGGGGGCTAACAGGGCCACAAGGATGACCACTGCAATTGTTAGTTTGACTTGTCACGTATCTATAGATTTGGCCTGTAAGAACAATGAGCCTAAATGGATCCAAGTGGTTGATTGCTTGCAGACACAGCAAAAGCAAGATCGGCATTGTGACAGCAACGTGTGGCTAGTCCTACAGGATAACACTGAATCGGAGGTACTCGATGACAGCAAAAATGGTGAGTCTTTCTGCCTGTGAGGAGGCCACACACTTACCCTGATGTATTGAGCAGTTTTATACCCCACAGCTGTACTCTAAGATGTGGAAAGGCCTGTGCTTAAGTGATGCTAGGGAGATGGATGAAGAATGGCCTTGTGTCAGCCTCCAACAAGATAAGGAGCTGGTGAGAAAATATCTGTGGCAGCTCCCACCATGCTGCTTATCTCCTCTTGCTCCAAAGAGATTCAAGGTATTGTACTAAGACTCAGGTTAACCAGCAGTCTAGCTTCACCTACGTGGCCTATGTGGTTACCTGCAAGACCTCCAGGGCACCATGGCAGAGCCATCACCCTAGAGCATTTGGGACAAAACCAAAGACCATATGTTTGGTATCTAGAAACATATCAGCTCCAATAATGACTCCCAAACAGAGGAGATGCTTTTCTATTAGGGTCATTACAAAAGATTGATTAATTCAGCAGACATGCATTGATGTCTGCCATGTTACAGGAAATACCTAGGATGCTGGAAATGAGAAGACCAACCAACAACATGTGATACTTGCTGTGAGGGCTGTCACACCGTGGTGGGGGCAGACAGACCCTTAAACAGAACAGCAGGTGAAGTGCAAAGGAGAAATATAGGAAAAGGACCTAGTGGAATAAAAAAAATACAGTAGCCAAGAGGCAGGAGGAAAACAACATAATTTCTCAAAAAGATAATCCTTCTCCACTGGCTTTTTGCCTTTTCTGAAAAATCAGTTTATCATGTCAGTGAGATTATTGCTGGATTCCATTCTGATCTGTTGATATTTTTTCCCCAATACCATATTCTCCATTATTATATAATTAATGTTGACTCTTGATATTAGGTAGTGTGAACTCCCCAAATTTATAGTTCAGAATTGTTCTGGCTGTTCTGGTTCATTTTCCTTTCCATATAATTCTGCAAATTGACTACAATGAATTTGGTTGTATAAGTTCATGCAATTTTGTTTTGAAGTGCAGCAGATAAACATGTTAGTGGCTATAGAAGTGTATGGGGGAAGAAGGTGAGTTCCCCCCTTAGCTTCAGGAATGATCCAATATAGAAGGAGCCATTGATGGTTGAGGAGCAGGAGTGATCATTGCAGAAGCAAAGCCCCTGAGAAGGTGAGAGTCATGGGATCCTGAACTGACGTGAGGGACTGGCTTCAGTTAGGAGCATTGTATGCAGAGAAGGGCATCAGAGAATGCCAGGGCAGGTATGGATAGACTGGGTTTGGGAAGCTCTGAGAGTTCCCAGCTTATTTCTTCTGTCTTCTAAACGAATCATTAAGGGAGATCATTCAAATGGAGGAGGGTCCCTAGCATTGCGTGAGAGTATTGTAGTAGTGGAAATAGGATGAGAGAGAAAGTGAGAATCAATTCTCTTGCACTGGTCATGGACTTAAGCTACCATACTTCAGGTTTTGAAGTTTTCTCAGTACCACTCAGTTTCTCAGATATAGGCATCATTGTGCGGTCATTATATTAGTAAGAAGAGCAGGAGTACTAGCACATAAAATGGATATGATAATCCTCACCTCCTCAAGAGCACTAGAAGTATTTCTATTCGTTGGTTAAGGCTGCCATCAAAAACTACCACCGACTGGGTGGCTTAAACAACAGACATGTATTTTCTCACAATTCTGGAGGCTACATGTCTGAGATCAAGGTGTCAGCAGATTTGGTTTCTTCTAAGGCCTCCCGCTTTGCCTTGTAGTCAGCTATTTTCTCCCTATGTCAGCTTTAGTCCTCCCTCTGTATATGTGTGTGTCCTCATTTCCTCTTCCTATAAGGGCACCAGGCAAATTGCCTTAGGGCCTACTCTAATGACCCCATTTCACTTAATTACCTCTTTAAAGACCCCACCTATTTCAAATACAGTTAGAGTCTGAGACAGTAGGGGTTAAGCCTTTACCATATGAATTTTGAATGGACACAACTCAGCCCATAAGTGTATTAATATAAAACTGTTAGTTTTATATTAATACTGTTTATTTTTGAGACAAGATCTCACTGTGCCACACAGGCTGGAGTGCAGTGACGTTAACATGGCTCACTGTAGCCTGGAACTCCTGGACATGAGCGATTGTGCCATGTCATACTCCCTAGTAGCTGACAGTACAGGTGTGTGATACCACACTGGGCTAATATGTTTATTTATTTATTTTTTTCTGTAGAGACAGGAGGGTCGCACCATGTTCCCATCTGGAACTCCCGGGTTCAAGCGATCCTCCTGTCTCTGGTTCCCACAGTGCTGGGATTACAAGCATGAGCCACTGAGCCCAGCCTTATTTTAATACTATCTTTACTATTATTGTCACTATCATTTATTTCATTCTTGCAATTATCTTGCAAGGTAGGAAGTAGTTACTGAAGCTCTGAAAGTTCATCTCTTGTTGAACCTCACCAGGAATGGAAGTACTAGTCAAACATACAAAACTCATGTAGGTGTTTTTGATGGGAGTTTATCAAAACTAACAAATCTGATTTGTTAGATTTCTTATAGTGAATTTATTTGTCATTAAATTATACATGTTAAGCATCAATAAATAAAATAGTAATGAAGAATCATCAAGTCCAGAAATTAATCCATGCACTTACAGTCAATTGATTTTTGACAAAGTTACCAAGAGCACACAGTGAGAGAAAGGCAGCCTTCAATAAATGGTATCAGGAAAATTGTATATCCACATGCAGAAGAATGAAATTCTACCATCATCTCTCACCATACATAAAAGTAAATTTAAGATGAATGAAAATCTTATAATATAAGACCTGAATCTATGAAACTACTAGAAGAAAACACAAGAAGACAACTCCATGACATTGGTCTGGGGAGTGATTTTTTGGATATGATCCCAAAAGCACAGGGAAGAAAAACAAAAGTAAACAAATATTACACCACTACATCCTGTACATGTAGTGGTGTAATATTATTTGAAGGCTTACTGTTACTTAAAGATGCATGTAGTAATCCATAGAGCAATCCCTAGAAAACAAAGATATGTAACTAATAAGCCAATAGTGGAGTTTAAAATGGTGTAGTATAAAATGTTCAGCTGGTCTAAGAGAAGGGAGGAAACAGAAACACCTGAATAAAAAGCAGAGGTGAGGGGCGGAGCAAGATGGCCGAATAGGAACAGCTCCAGTCTCCAACTCCCAGCGCCAGCGACTCAGAAGACAGGTAATTTCTGCATCTTCAACTGAGGTACTGGGGTCATCTCACTAGGGAGTGCCGGACAATCGGTGCTGGTCAGTTGCTGCAGCCTGACCAGCGAGAGCTGAAGCAGGGCGAGGCATCGCCTCACCTGGGAAGCGCAAGGGGGAAGGGTATTCCTTTTCCTAGCCAGGGGAACTGAGACACACAACACCTGGAAAATCGGGTAACTCCCACCCCAATACCACGCTCTAAGCAAACGGGCACACCAGAAGAATATATCCCTCACCTGGCCGGGAGGGTCCCACGCCCACGGAGCCTCCCTCATTCTTAACACAGCAGTCTGCCGAGATCTAACCGCAAGGCAGCAGCGAGGCTAGGGGAGGGGCGCCCGCCATTGCTGAGGCTTAAGTAGGTAAACAAAGCCGCTGGGAAGCTCGAACTGGGTGGAGCTCACAGCAGCTCAAGGAAACCTGCCTGTCTCTATAGACTCCACCTCTGGGGGCAGGGCTCAGCTAAAAAACAACAGGGGAAAGAGCAGAGGCCTGAGCAGACGCGAACAACTCTGTCTGACAGCTTTGAAGAGAGCAGTGGATCTCCCAACACGGAGATTGAGATCTGAGAACGGACAGAATGCCTGCTCAAGTGGGTCCCTGACCCCTGAGTAGCCTCACTGGGAGACATCCCCCACTAGGGGCAGTCTGACACCCCACACCTCACAGGGTGGAGTACACCCCTGAGAGGAAGCTTCCAAAGTAAGAATCAGACAGGTACACTCGCTGTTCAGCAATATTCTATCTTCTGCAACCTCTGCTGCTGATACGCAGGCAGACAGGGTCTGGAGTGGACCTCAAGCAATCTCTAACAGACCTATAGCTGAGGGTCCTGACTGTCAGAAGGAAAACTATCAAACAGGAAGGACACCTATATCAAAACCCCATCAGTACGTCACCATCATCAAAGACCAGAGACAGATAAAACCACAAAGATGGGGAAAAAGCAGGGCAGAAAAGCTGGAAATTCAAAAAATAAGAGCGCATCTCCCCCTGCAAAGGGGCGCAGCCCATCGCCAGCAACGGATCGAAGCTGGTCAGAGAATGACTTTGACGAGATGAGAGAAGAAGGCTTCAGTCCATCAAACTTCTCAGAGCTAAAGGAGGAATTACGTACCCAGCGCAAAGAAACTAAAAATCTTGAAAAAAGAGTGGAAGAATTGACAGCTAGACTCATTAATGCAGAGAAGGTCATAAACGAAATGACAGAGATGAAAACCATGACACGAGAAATACGTGACAAATCCACAAGCTTCAGTAACCGACTCGATCAACTGGAAGAAAGAGTATCAGCGATTGAGGATCAAATGAATGAAATGAAGCGAGAAGAGAAACCAAAAGAAAAAAGAAGAAAAAGAAATGAACAAAGCCTGCAAGAAGTATGGGATTATGTAAAAAGACCAAATCTACGTCTGATTGGGGTGCCTGAAAGTGAGGGCGAAAATGGAACCAAGTTGGAAAACACTCTTCAGGATATCATCCAGGAGAACTTCCCCAACCTAGTAGGGCAGGCCAACATTCAAATTCAGGAAATACAGAGAACACCACAAAGATACTCCTCGAGAAGAGCAACTCCAAGACACATAATTGCCAGATTCACCAAAGTTGAAATGAAGGAAAAAATCTTAAGGGCAGCCAGAGAAAAAGGTCGGGTTACCCACAAAGGGAAGCCCATCAGACTAACAGCAGATCTCTCAGCAGAAACTCTACAAGCCAGAAGAGAGTGGGGGCCAATATTCAAAGTTCTTAAAGAAAAGAATTTTCAACCCAGAATTTCATATCCAGCCAAACTAAGTTTCATCAGTGAAGGAGAAATAAAATCCTTTACAGATAAGCAAATGCTTAGAGATTTTGCCACCACCAGGCCTACCTTACAAGAGACCCTGAAGGAAGCCCTAAACATGGAAAGGAACAACCGGTACCAGCCATTGCAAAAACATGCAAAAATGTAAAGACCATCGAGGCTAGGAAGAAACTGCATCAACTAACGAGCAAAATAACCAGTTAATATCATAATGGCAGGATCAAGTTCACACATAACAATATTAACCTTAAATGTAAATGGACTAAATGCTCCAATTAAAAGACACAGACGGGCAAATTGGATAAAGAGTCAAGACCCATCAGTCTGCTGTATTCAGGAGACCCATCTCACATGCAGAGACATACATAGGCTCAAAATAAAGGGATGGAGGAAGATCTACCAAGCAAATGGAGAACATAAAAAAGCAGGGGTTGCAATCCTAGTCTCTGATAAAACAGACTTTAAACCATCAAAGATCAAAAGAGACAAAGAAGGCCATTACATAATGGTAAAGGGATCAATTCAACAGGAAGAGCTAACCCTCCTAAATATATATGCACCCAATACAGGAGCACCCAGATTCATAAAACAAGTCCTTAGAGACTTACAAAGAGAGTTAGACTCCCATACAATAATAATGGGAGACTTCAACACTCCACTGTCAACATTAGACAGATCAACGAGACAGAAAGTTGACAAGGATATCCAGGAATTGAACTCAGCTCTGCACCAAGCGGACCTAATAGACATCTATAGAACTCTCCACCCCAAATCAACAGAATATACATTCTGCTCAGCACCACATCGCACTTATTCCAAAATTGGCCACATAATTAGAAGTAAAGCACTCCTCAGCAAATGTAAAAGAACAGAAATTATAACAAACTGTCTGTCAGGCCACAGTGCAATCAAACTATAACTCAGGACTAAGAAACTCAATCAAAACCGCTCAACTACATGGAAACTGAACAACCTGCTCCTGAATGACTACTGGGTACATAACGAAATGAAAGCAGAAATAAAGATGTTGTTTGAAACCAATGAGAACAAAGATACAACATACCAGAATCTCAGGGACACATTTACAGCAGTGTGTAGAGGGAAATTTATAGCACTAAATGCCCACAAGAGAAAGCAGGAAAGATCTAAAATTGACACTCTAACATCACAATTAAAAGAACTAGAGAGGCAAGAGCAAACACATTCAAAAGCTAGCAGAAGGCAAGAAATAACTAAGATCAGAGCAGAACTGAAGGAGATAGAGACACAAAAAAACCTCCAAAAAAATCAATGAATCCAGGAGTTGGTTTTTTGAAAAGATCAACAAAATTGACAGACCACTAGCAAGACTAATAAAGAAGAAAAGAGAGAGGAATCAAATAGACGCAATAAAAAATGATAAAGGGGATATCACCACCGACCCCACAGAAATACAAACTACCATCAGAGAATACTATAAACACCTCTACGCAAATCAACTAGAAAATCTAGAAGAAATGGATAATTTCCTGGACACTTACACTCTCCCAAGACTAAACCAGGAAGAAGTTGAATTCCTGAATAGACTAATAGCAGGCTCTGAAATTGAGGCAACAATTAATAGCCTACCCATGAAAAAAAGTCCAGGACCAAATGGATTCACAGCTGAATTCTACCAGAGGTACAAGGAGGAGCTGGTACCATTCCTTCTGAAACTATTCCAATCAATAGAAAAAGACGGAATCCTCCCTAACTCATTTTAGGAGGCCAACATCATCCTGATACCAAAGCCTGGCAGAGACACAACAAAAAAAGAGAATTTTAGACCAATATCCCTGATGAACATCGATGCAAAAATCCTCAATAAAATACTGGCAAACCGGATTCAGCAGCACATCAAAAAGCTTATCCACCATGAGCAAGTGGGCTTCATCCCTGGGATGCAAGGCTGGTTCAACATTCGCAAATCAATAAACATAATCCAGCATATAAACAGAACCAAAGTCAAGAACCACATGATTATCTCAATAGATGTAGAAAAGGCTTTTGACAAAATTCAACAGCCCTTCATGCTAAAAACGCTCAATAAATTCGGTATTGATGGAACGTACCTCAAAATAATAAGAGCTATTTATGACAAACCCACAGCTAATATCATACTGAATGGGCAAAAACTGGAAAAATTACCTTTGAAAACTGGCACAAGACAGGGATGCCCTCTCTCACCACTCCTATTCAACATAGTGTTGGAAGTTCTGGCTAGGGCAATCAGGCAAGAGAAAGAAATCAAGGGTATTCAGTTAGGAAAAGAAGAAGTCAAATTGTCCCTGTTTGCAGATGACATGATTGTATATTTAGAAAACCCCATTGTCTCAGCACAAAATCTCCTTAAGCTGATAAGCAACTTCAGCAAAGTCTCAGGATACAAAATCAATGTGCAAAAATCACAAGCATTCTTATACACCAGTAACAGACAAACAGAGAGCCAAATCATGAATGAACTTCATTCACAATTGCTTCAAAGAGAATAAAATACCTAGGAATCCAACTTACAAGGGATGTCAAGGACCTCTTCAAGGAGATGTAAAGGACCTCTTCAAGGAGAACTACAAACCACTGCTCAGTGAAATCAAAGAGGACACAAACAAATGGAAGAACATACCATGCTCATGGATAGGAAGAATCAATATCGTGAAAATGGCCATACTGCCCAAGGTGATTTATAGATTCAATGCCATCCCCATCAAGCTACCAATGAGTTTCTTCACAGAATTGGAAAAAACTGCTTTAAAGTTCATATGGAACCAAAAAAGAGCCCGCATTGCCAAGACAATCCTAAGTCAAAAGGACAAAGCTGGAGGCATCACGCTACCTGACTTCAAACTATACTACAAGGCTACAGTAACCAAAACAGCATGGTACTGGTATCAAAACAGACATATAGACCAATGGAACAGAACAGAGTCCTCAGAAATAATACCACACATCTACAGCCATCTGATCTTTGACAAACCTGAGAGAAACAAGAAATGGGGAAAGGATTCCCTATTGAATAAATGGTGCTGGGAAAATTGGCTAGCCATAAGTAGAAAGCTGAAACTGGATCCTTTCCTTACCCCTTATACGAAGATTAATTCAAGATGGATTAGAGACTTAAATGTTAGACCTAATACCATAAAAACCCTAGAAGAAAATCTAGGTAGTACCATTCAGGACATAGGCATGGGCAAGGACTTCATGTCTAAAACACCAAAAGCAACTGCAGCAAAAGCCAGAATTGACAAATGGGATCTCATTAAACTAAAGAGCTTCTGCACAGCAAAAGAAACTACCATCAGAGTGAACAGGCAACCCACAGAATGGGAGAAAATTTTTGCAATCTACTCATCTGACAAAGGGCTAATATCCAGAATATACAAAGAACTCAAACAAATATACAAGAAAAATCAAACAATCCCATCAAAAAGTGGGGAAAGGATATGAACAGACATTTCTCAAAAGAAGACATTCATACAGCCAACAGACACATGAAAAAATGCTCATCATCCCTCGCCATCAGAGAAATGCAAATCAAAACCACAATGAGATACCATCTCACACCAGTTAGAATGGCAATCATTAAAAAATCAGGAAACAACAGTTGTTGGAGAGGATTTGGAGAAATAGGAACACTTTTACACTGTTGGTGGGATTGTAAACTAGTTCAACCATTATGGAAAACAGTATGGCAATTCCTCAAGGATCTAGAACTAGATGTACCATATGACCCAGCCATCCCACTACTGGGTATATACCCAAAGGATTATAAATTATTCTACTACAAAGACACATGTACACGTATGTTTATTGCAGCACTATTCACAATAGCAAAGACTTGGAATCAACCCAAATGTCCATCTGTGACAGACTGGATTAAGAAAATGTGGCACATATACACCATGGAATACTATGCAGCCATAAAAAAGGATGAGTTTGCGTCCTTTGTAGGGACATGGATGCAGCTGGAAACCATCATTCTTAGCAAACTATCACAAGAACAGAAAACCAAACACTGCATGTTGTCACTCATAGGTGGGAACTGAACAATGAGATCACTTGGACTCGGGAAGGGGAACATCACACACTGGGGCCTATCATGGGGAGGGGGGAGGGACGTGGGATTGCATTGGGGAGTTATACATGATATAAATGATGAATTGATGGGTGCTGACGAGTTGATGGGTGCAGCACACCAACATGGCACAAATATACATATGTAACAAACCTGCACGTTATGCACATGTACCCTAGAACATAATAAAATAAAAAAAAAAGAAGAAAAAAAATGGGAAAGTAAATTAGCAAAGAGGGGAGCTCATTTATTGGAGCATATGATGAGAACATTCCATAAAATAAAACTTGTAGTAACTTAAAAAAAAAAAAAAAAAAAAAAGGAGGTTAGGGGAATGTGAAGACACATTCCAGCCTTGTCTTCAGCTGGGCTACCGCTGCTTCAGCCCCCTCCCAAACATTTGAGCCAGGATCCCTCTTGGCCATGGTACTTGTGACTCTGTGAATGCTGAATTTATTGCTAGCAGTTTGAAGGAAATTTCCATGAGAAGAAAAAAGGGGGAAGTTTTAAACTGGCCTTGCATCTTGTGGCTATTACATCTGGATGTGTGATGATACTGACAGAAGAGGTCCGGCAGTTTGACTACTCAATGAAGCAGCCACAAACCAGGGAGTGATGTTTTCCATGCTTCTCACTGGATAAATGATAGAGAAAAAAAGGGATGGAGTTTCTGTAAACCCATTTTTTGAATTTTGACAAATTCAAGATTTCACCTTGACTGTTTCTTAAACATGATGAATCTTTTCACCTAAATTATATTAAAATACTTTTTTTCTGAAAATCCTTTTGTCCCTCTTGCAGAGAACTCTTCCAGAAAGAGAGGTCTGGAGAAAGGAAGAGGATGATTAAAGAAGTAAAATGTTTGCATCACAAAATGGTACATGGTGATTTTTAACAATTGGAGAAAACATGAAACCTGGCAATGAGGAGAGGCAAGGGAGGGACGGAAAACATTGGTTGTCTCTGTTTTTCAAAATTGTTGCTAAAAACTCTCCACTTTTCCTCAAATACTTTCCATGCAGGCTTTCCAAGCCACTGTGAGCCAATGTTGAAATCACACTGACTGCTAAACCCACAATCACCTACAGGTATTCAGGGATTTCAGTTACCAGTCCAGAGATTTAAATGTGCAATAACACAACATAAAAAAGTAAAGAAGCATGAATGTATTGAGTCTACGGAAATAGCTAAATTCATTGTATGTATGGAAGAAAACCCAGAACCAGAGAAGGAAGTGATTAATCAACACGTGTATAAAAATTGGCCCAAGTGGGAAGATTACTTGAGCCCATGTATTTGAGACCAGCCTGAGCAATACAGTGAGTCCCTGCAACTTAAAACAAGCAAACAAACAAACAAAACACTAAATAAATTAGCTGGGCATGGTGGCGTCCACCCGTATTCCCAACTACTCAGGAGGCTGCAGCATGAGGATTGCTTGAGCCCAGGAGATGGAAGCTGCAATGAGGTATGGTCATGCCACCACTCTTCAGCCTGGGCAAGAAAGCAACACCCTGAAAAAAAAATGTGTGTAAATATGGACATAAAATTCCTTATTTCTGTCACAGATCTTTCTGAGACACATCCTCCACTAAGGGTGACATAGGACTGTCTGTTCCCAAAGTTTCTGGATGCGTGAAAATAGTTGGGCAAGAGGGAGAAAAAAAAAAACCTGGCTGGGTGTGGTGGCCCATGCTTGTAATCCCAGCACTTTGGAGGGCCAAGGAAGGCAGATCACCTGTCAGGAGTTCAAGACCAGCCTGGCCAACAGGGTGAAACCCTGTCTCTACTAAAATACAAAAAATTAGCCGGGCATGGTGGCACGCACCTGTATTCCCAGCTACTCTGGAGGCTGAGGCAGGAGGATTGCTTGAGCCCAGGAAGTGGAGGTTGCAGTGAGCCGAGATCATGCTACTGCACTCCAGCTGGGCAACAGAGCAAGACTCTGTCTAAAAATAAAAACAAACAAAATCTCAACTCCCTTTCTTTCTACTACAGACAGCCTGGGGGTATGGGTCTGGAGACAGCAGGAAAGCCCTGGCCGGCCCTGCATGTGCCTCACTCAATGTGCATGCTCCTTGCTGCCCAACTCCCTTGTTGCCCATGCACTGTGCTGTCTGCCCTCTGTCCCTGCAGAACTGGGCGAGGAGACGTCGTGACTTCCTTCTGTCATACCAACTACAAATAAGTTGGTAGATGCTCACATCAATCCTACCAGAAGTTGAAGTGTGAGTGAGTGTGAGGAGGAGCCCGTGGGCATGGTCCATGGCCTCCTAGGGAGAAGGGCCTTGAGGTCCTTATCCTTCTCCTAACAGGCAGTGATGCAGCCATGGGCTTGCTGTCATGGACAGTCCAGACGCGGGAGTAAGGAGGGCCATAGAGGGGAGGAATGTCAAGTGAACATGGAGTATTTTTGTTGTTGTTTGCTTTTGTTTTTGAGACAGGGTCTCACTGTGCCACCTAAGCTAGAGTGTAGGGGCATGATCATGGTTCACTGCAGCCTCAACCTCCTGGGCTCAGGTGATCCTCCCACCTCAGCCTCCCACATAGCTAGAACTGCTGGCAGGCACAACCATGCTCAGCTAATTTTTGTATTTTTAGTGGATAAGGGGTTTCACCATGTTGCCCAGGCTGGTCTCAAACTCCTGGTAGAGTGAGTTTTGAGCAGGGAAACTATGTGTGTTATTTGAGTACCAGAGGCATATGAAACTGCCCACAGAGGACAGATTCAGAAATGCTCATTTGGGACCTGGGAGAGAGCAGAGGACCGCAGTGGGGGATAGGGTATCGTGAGGCGGGTCACCAGAGCCCACAAGGCAGGCACCAATTTCACTGCACATGCTTCTTGGGGGCCGGTCTCAGGGCACATGTTCATTATGTGTCTTCCGGTAGGCCCCTTCACCCACGTGGTGAACGCAGGGAAGCTGTGAGGGTGTGAAGGTCACAGTTCCGGTGGTCTGGACTCTTTCTCCCCTACTGAGACTCAGCTGGTAGGTCTGCAGGCCAGTCCTCCCAGGAGTTGAAGTGTGAATGAGTGTGAGGAGGAGTCAGTAAGCTTTGGAAGGGTTGGGTGATGTGGTCCCTGGCTTACAGGGAGAAAGATTTCAAGGTCATGGTCTTCCTCTTGTTGGGGAGGAGGGCCCTATTGTGGGGAGTGTCAGAATGAGGGAGGAAGGAAGGCTGCAGACCAGGGATGCGGGGTCAGGTGAACATGGGGTGAGTGCTGGGGGTGCTGTTGTGGGTATCTGAGTGCCAGAAGGACCTGGAACCCCTGATAGAGGACAGATTCCACACTCCTCGGTGGGGACCCAGGAAAGGGTGGCGTGAGCACTAAGGAAGGGGCCTGGAAACTCGGAAAGCTGCAGGCTCATGACCATGACTCCAAGGTCTGCAGAGCTTCTGGTGGAGATGTCCAGTGAGGAGCGCCCAGCACTGTATGACATCTTCTCAACTCCACCCTGGAGTTTCTAATGGGCAGGGCTGTGCATTCCAACAAAACTTGATTTTGGGGGAGGTGTAAAATGGGCCTAGAAAATGGGTGTGTGATGAAAGCAGTGGTCACTCCAATTTTAATTCTCTAGGTGTGTAAACTTAAATGTCTCCACAATGGAGAGTCCAGTTGTGAAAACAAACCTCATTGGAAATACACGTGTTTCTTGCCAGAAGCCTTAAGACATTGCTCAGCTAGCTTGACCAACTTAAGTGACTGTGCAAGCCTTCTATTCAGAAGGGTCACACACTTATAACTGCCCTAAAATATACTTTCAAAGTATTTCCATTCTTTAAAAAAAAATAACAAGTTAACATTTGTCCATGGGTGTGGACAAATATAGCTATCCTCTCGAGTGCATTTTCCCAATCACAGTACTCTGTTTGCAGAGTGAAATATGAGTTGGTGAGGAAGATCAACATATAGGCCTACACCAAAGTGATATTTACAACCTCTTCACCTGATTGGGCCTCTCCTTGAGTGATGTAATATTCAATGTTTTCTACTAGGAGCAATTTCTTTTTGTGATAGTGTTGTTGAACTAGTATAGATAGACTGATAAAGATCTCCCATGTTGATAAAAAGTGATTGTGGCATCTCATGAAGGAAAGAGTAACCCAAGAGGGCTACATACTAGTTTTGCCTGAATGTGTGAACTTGTTTTCCCCAGATTTGACTGGTGATTTCCTCCCCATGCTTATTCATAGCACATTACACACATTCAACCCAACATAAATAAAAATGGCTACCCAGGCTGTTGAGGGTAACAGCCTTAGAGTAACCTCTCTATGGGAAGACTAACTTTATGAAGAATAAGTATGTGGAATAGTGTTGGGATAGTGTTGGAGCATGTCTTTAAACATGCATATGATTAGAAGTATCTATGTAATCTGTATATTCATATTATTCACAGGCATTGATAAGAAATTTTTTTATTATTTATTTATTTTTATTATACTTCGAGTTCTAGGGTACATGTGCATAACGTGCAGGTTTGTTACATATGTATACTTGTGTCATGTTGGTGTGCTGCACCCATCAACTCGTCAGCACCCATCAATTCATCATTTATATCATGTATAACTCCCCAATGCAATCCCTCCCCCCTCCCCCCTCCATGATAGGCCCCAGTGTGTGATGTTCCCCTTCCCGAGTCCAAGTGATCTCATTGTTCAGTTCCCACCTATGAGTGAGAACATGTGGTGTTTGGTTTTCTGTTCTTGTGATAGTTTGCTAAGAATGATGGTTTCCAGCTGCATCCATGTCCCATGTTTGGTGTTCTGCTCCTGCATTAGTTTGCTAAGGATAATCATTGCCACCACCATCCTTGTCCCTGCTAAGGACATGATCTCATTCTTTTATGGCTGCATAGTATTCCATGGACCACATTTTCTTGACCCTGGTTTATCATTGATGGGATAGACATATCAAATATCACAAAGACACTTGGTCCTTGCTGTGGGAAATATTGCACTGTTGTGGGGCAGACAGACAAACAGAACAGCAGTTGAAGTGCAAAGGAGAAACACAAGGAAGGGAGCCAGAGGAAAAAAAAACATGTAGTGGCCACGAGGCAGGAGAAAACCATCATTTTTTAGAAAGATAGTCTTTCTCCATTGCCTTTCCCCCTTCTCTGAAAATCTACATATTATGTCTGTGAGTCTATTGCTGGACTCTATTCTGATCTGTTGATTTTTCCTAAATACTACACTGTCTTGAATACTGGATAAGTAACATAATTGTCATATGGGGCTAGATGATTAAAAATCGTAATCAACAGCTACATACAATTCTCCTAAATCAAGGCAGCACCCTCACCTCAGCTCAGGATGCCATGCCTCTCCCCTTCTCAGGGGCTTTACTCCTGCAGTGATCACTCCTCTCTCCTGAATCATCAATGGCTACATCTATATTGAATTAATCCCCAAGCTAAGGGAGAACTTGCCTTCTTCCCATTCATTGATAACATAATCAATCAATCAATCAAATAGAATTAATGTGAATGTTGACATCATGTAGGGTGAATACCCCAAAGTTATGCTTCAGAATTGTTTTGGCTATTGTGGTTCATTTTCCTTTGTAGATAATTTTTTAAATGGACTCCAATGAAGTGTGTTGCTTAAGTTCATCCAGTTTTCCTTTTCAGGGCAGGAGATAAATGTGTTTGTAGATACAGAGGGACATGGGGGAAGAAGGTGAGTTTTCCCGTAGCTTGGGGAATGAACCAATGTAGAGGGAGCAGTTGGTGGTTCAGGAGAGAGGAGTGGTCATTGCAGGAGCAAAGCCCTTGAGAAGGTGGGAGGCATGGTATCCTGACCTGAAGTGAGGGGGCTGGCTCCAGTCAGGAGTATTGTATGCAGAAGGGCAGCAGAGAATGCCAGGGAATCACTGAAGGTGAGGGTGGCCTTGGGGATCCCTGACATAGTGGCAGCAACAGTATGATTCACCAGCAATACCCTTACTCACTACAATATGGTGAAAGCCTTGTTTGAGTAAAGGAAGAGTGAAGGGGTAGAGATGATGAAGATGTCACTCCTGAGAGACTATGGATTTCCCCATAGTATGAAGCAGCAGCCAAGCTGTTGTCTATTATGAAAAACAGATTCCCACAGCATTTAACAATAATCTCTCCAACTGCAAGAGAACTGGCTCACTGGATCCCTTAACCACTATTCTGCACAGGATAATGTATGAAAGAAAAGTGCAGCCTGGTGCTGACTTTAGTTTTTGCTTTCTCCTGCAGGCATGTAGACAAAGGACACAATTGTTGCCAAAGATCTTTCATTAGGCCAAAAACCCTGACGTTTGAATGGCTCTTTCCTGCAAGTGTGAGGGAAAAAATCAGTCTCCTGGACTGGAGCGAAGATTTAGATAAACCTTAAGCCTTATATAAAGGGAAAAGAGCGAGGGAAAAAAAGGCCACATACAGTGGCTCACATCTGAAATCCCAGTATTTTGGGAGGCTGAGGGAAGAGAATCACTTCAGGGCATGAGTTCAAGGCCAGTCCAGGCAACATAGTGAGACCCCTGCTCTACACAATTTTTAAAATTAGCTGGGCATCATGGCACGTGTCTGTAGTCCCTTCCACTCAGGAAGGTAAGGCAACAGGATTGCTTGAGCCCAGAGGTCCTAGGTTGTGGTGAGCTGTAAGTCCTCCAGGGTACTCCACCTTGGGCAACAGAGAGAAGTCCTGTTTCAAAAGGGCAGTGCGGGTGTGTGAAGACGCATTCCAGCCTTGTCTTCAGCTGAGCTGCCACTGCTGCAGCACCCCTCCCCACCACCCCTCAAAAAAATTGAGGCAGGATCTCTCTTGGCCATGATACTTGTAACTCTGTGAATGGTGAATTTAGTGCTAGGGGTTTGATGGAAATTATAATGAGATAAAAAAATACAGGTACAGTTGTAAAATGGCTTTGCATTTTGTGGCCACTACATCTGGATGTGTGATATTGATGGAAGGGGTCCAGAAGTTTGCCTAATTAATGCAGCTGTCACAAGCAAGGAGTTCATCTTTTCTACACTTCTCACTGGATAAGAGATGTAGATGAAAGGGATTGAGGTTACGCAAACTGATTTTTACAATTTTTATAAATTCAGGGTATCATCCTGACCATTTCTTAAATATGATGAGTCTTTTCACTAAATTTATATTATAATGTGTTTTTCTGAAAATGGTTTGTCCCGTCTGCATACAACCCTTCCAGAAAATAAAAGGTCTAGAGGAAAAAAACGGAATGATTAAAGAGATAAAAACTTTTCATCACAGATTACTACATGCTGATTTTGTAACAATGGAGAAAACAGAAAACCTGGCTCAGGAGGAGAGGCAAGGGAGGGAAGGAGGACATCCCTTGTCTCTGTTTTTCTAAACAGTTCCTGGAAACTCTCCATTTTCCCTCAAGAAATACTTCCCGTTCAGGCTTTCCAAGCCACTGTGAGCCAATGTTGAAATCACACAGACTTACCTTACAAGTGATTACCTGACAGGTATTAAGGGAAATCAGTAACCAGTGGAGAAGTATAAATGTGCGTTAACACAACCTAAAGATTGGGTACAGATGTGAATTGATTGAATCTACAGAAGTAATTAAATACATTGTATGCATGGTAGAAAACCCAGGACTAGAGAAGAAAGTGATTAATCAAAGCATGTATAAAAATTGGCCAAGATGGAGGATCACTTGAGCCCATGTGTTTGAAAGCCACCTGAGCAAACAGTGACACCCCGCATCTAAAAAAATAATAATTTAATACATTGGGGGGCGGAGCAAGATGGCCGAATAGGAACAACTCCAGTCTCCAACTCCCAGCGCGAGCGACACAGAAGACCGGTGATTTCTGCATTTTCAACTGAGGTACTGGGGTCATCTCACTAGGGAGTGCCGGACAATCGGTGCTGGTCAGCTGCTGCAGCCTGACCAGCGAGAGCTGAAGCAGGGCGAGGCATCGCCTCACCTGGAAGCGCAAGGGGGAAGGGGATCCGTTTTCCTAGCCAGGGGAACTGAGACACACAACACCTGGAAAATCGGGTAACTCCCACCCCAATACTGCGCTGTAAGCATACAGGCATTCCAGGAGAATATATCCCACACCTGGCCGGGAGGGTCCCACGCCCACGAAGCCTCCCTCACTGCTAACACAGCAGTCTGCCGCGATCTATCCGCAAGGCAGCAGCGAGGCTGGGGGAGGGGCGCCCGCCATTGCTGAGGCTTAAGTAGGTAAACAAAGCCGCTGGGAAGCTCGAACTGGGTGGAGCTCACAGCAGCTCAAGGAAGCCTGCCTGTCTCTGTAGTCTCCACCTCTGGGGACAGCGCACAGCTGAAGACCAACAGGGGAAGTAGCGGGAGCCGGTGCAGACGCGAACGACTCTGTCTGACAGCTTTGGGGAGAGCCGCGGATCTCCCAACGCGGAGGTTGAGATCTGAGAACGGACAGACTGCCTGCTCAGGTGTGTCCCTGACCCCTGAGTAGCCTAGCTGGGAGAAATCCCCCACTAGGGGCAGTCTGACACCCCACACCTCACAGGGTGGAGTACACCCCTGAGAGGACACTTCCAAAGGAAGAATCAGACAGGTACACTCGCTGTTCAGCAATATTCTATCTTCGGCAACCTCTGCTGCTGATACCCAGGCAAACAGGGTCTGGAGTGGACCTCAAGCAATCTCCAACAGACCAACAGAGAGTCCTTCTGACTGTCAGAAGGAAAACTATCAAACAGGAAGGACACCTATACCAAAACCCCATCAGTTCGTCACCACCATCAAAGACCAGAGACAGATAAAACCACAAAGATGGGGAAGAAGCAGGGCAGAAAAGCTGGAAATTCAAAAAATAAGAGCGCATCTCCCCCTGCAAAGGAGCGCAGCCCATCACCAGCAACGGATCAAAGCTGGTCAGAGAATGACTTGGACGAGAGGAGAGAAGAAGGCTTCAGTCCATCAAACTTATCAGAGCTAAAGGAGGAATTACGTACCCAGCGCAAAGAAACTAAAAATCTTGAAAAAAGAGTGGAAGAATTGACAGCTAGACTCATTAATGCAGAGAAGATCATAAACGAAATGACAGAGATGAAAACCATGACACGAGAAATACGTGACAAATGCACAAGCTTCAGTAACCGACTCGATCAACTGGAAGAAAGAGTATCAGCGATTGAAGATCAAATGAATGAAATGAAGCGAGAAGAGAAACCAAAAGAAAAAAGAAGAAAAAGAAATGAGCAAAGCCTGCAAGAAGTATGGGATTACGTAAAAAGACCAAATCTACGTCTGATTGGGGTGCCTGAAAGTGAGGGGGAAAATGGAACCAAGTTGGAAAACACTCTTCAGGATATCATCCAGGAGAACTTCCCCAACCTAGTAGGGCAGGCCAACATTCAAATTCAGGAAATACAGAGAACGCCACAAAGATACTCCTCCAGAAGAGCAACTCCAAGACACATAATTGCCAGATTCACCAAAGTTGAAATGAAGGAAAAAATCTTAAGGGCAGCCAGAGAGAAAGGTCGGGTCACCCACAAAGGGAAGCCCATCAGACTAACAGCAGATCTCTCGGCAGAAACTCTACAAGCCAGAAGAGAGTGGGGGCCAATATTCAACGTTCTTAAAGAAAAGAATTTTAAACCCAGAATTTCATATCCAGCCAAACTAAGTTTCATAAGTGAAGGAGAAATAAAATCCTTTACAGATAAGCAAATGCTTAGAGATTTTGTCACCACCAGGCCTGCCTTACAAGAGACCCTGAAGGAAGCCCTAAACATGGAAAGGAACAACCGGTACCAGCCATCGCAAAAACTTGGCAAAATGTAAAGACCATCGAGGCTAGGAAGAAACTGCATCAACTAACGAGCAAAATAACCAGTTAATATCATAATGGCAGGATCAAGTTCACACATAACAATATTAACCTTAAATGTTAATGGACTAAATGCTCCAATTAAAAGACACAGACTGGCAAACTGGATAAAGAGTCAAGACCCATCAGTCTGCTGTATTCAGGAGACCCATCTCACATGCAGAGACACACATAGGCTCAAAATAAAGGGATGGAGGAAGATCTACCAAGCAAATGGAGAACAAAAAAAAGCAGGGGTTGCAATCCTAGTCTCTGATAAAACAGACTTTAAACCATCAAAGATCAAAAGAGACAAAGAAGGCCATTACATAATGGTAAAGGGATCAATTCAACAGGAAGAGCTAACTCTCCTAAATATATATGCACCCAATACAGGAGCACCCAGATTCATAAAGCAAGTCCTTAGAGACTTACAAAGAGACTTAGACTCCCATACAATAATAATGGGAGACTTCAACACTCCGCTGTCAACATTAGACAGATCAACGAGACAGAAAGTTAACAAGGATATCCAGGAATTGAACTCATCTCTGCACCAAGCGGACCTAATAGACATCTATAGAACTCTCCACCCCAAATCAACAGAATATACATTCTTCTCAGCACCACATCGCACTTATTCCAAAATTGACCACATAATTGGAAGTAAAGTACTCCTCAGCAAATGTAAAAGAACAGAAATTATAACAAACTGTCTCTCAGACCACAGTGCAATCAAACTAGAACTCAGGACTAAGAAACTCAATCAAAACCGCTCAACTACATGGAAACTGAACAACCTGCTCCTGAATGACTACTGGGTACATAACGAAATGAAAGCGGAAATAAAGATGTTCTTTGAAACCAATGAGAACAAAGATACAACATACCAGAATCTCTGGGACACATTTAAAGCAGTGTGTAGAGGGAAATTTATAGCACTAAATGCCCACAAGAGAAAGCAGGAAAGATCTAAAATTGACACTCTAACATCACAATTAAAAGAACTAGAGAGGCAAGAGCAATCACATTCAAAAGCTAGCAGAAGGCAAGAAATAACTAAGATCAGAGCAGAACTGAAGGAGATAGAGACACAAAAAACCCTCCAAAACATCAATGAATCCAGGAGTTGGTTTTTTGAAAAGATCAACAAAATTGACAGACCGCTAGCAAGGCTAATAAAGAAAAAAAGAGAGAGGAATCAAATAGATGCAATAAAAAATGATAAAGGGGATATCACCACTGACCCCACAGAAATACAAACTACCATCAGAGAATACTATAAACGCCTCTACGCAAATCAACTAGAAAATCTAGAAGAAATGGATAATTTCCTGGACACTTACACTCTCCCAAGGCTAAACCAGGAAGAAGTTGAATCCCTGAATAGACCAATAGCAGGCTCTGAAATTGAGGCAACAATTAATAGCCTACCCACCAAAAAAAGTCCAGGACCAGATGGATTCACAGCTGAATTCTACCAGAGGTACAAGGAGGAGCTGGTACCATTCCTTCTGAAACTATTCCAATCAATAGAAAAAGAGGGAATCCTCCCTAACTCATTTTATGAGGCCAACATCATCCTGATACCAAAGCCTGGCAGAGACACAACAAAAAAAGAGAATTTTAGACCAATATCCCTGATGAACATTGATGCAAAAATCCTCAATAAAATACTGGCAAACCGGATTCAGCAGCACATCAAAAAGCTTATCCACCATGATCAAGTGGGCTTCATCCCTGGGATGCAAGGCTGGTTCAACATTCGCAAATCAATAAACGTAATCCAGCATATAAACAGAACCAAAGACAAGAACCACATGATTGTCTCAATAGATGCAGAAAAGGCTTTTGACAAAATTCAACAGCCCTTCATGCTAAAAACGCTCAATAAATTCGGTATTGATGGAACGTACCTCAAAATAATAAGAGCTATTTATGACAAACCCACAGCTAATATCATACTGAATGGGCAAAAACTGGAAAAATTCCCTTTGAAAACTGGCACAAGACAGGGATGCCCTCTCTCACCACTCCTATTCAACATAGTGTTGGAAGTTCTGGCTAGAGCAGTCAGGCAAGAGAAAGAAATCAAGGGTATCCAGTTAGGAAAAGAAGAAGTCAAATTGTCCCTGTTTGCAGATGACATGATTGTATATTTAGAAAACCCCATCGTCTCAGCCCAAAATCTCCTTAAGCTGATAAGCAACTTCAGCAAAGTCTCAGGATACAAAATCAATGTGCAAAAATCACAAGCATTCTTATACACCAGTAACAGACAAGCAGAGAGCAAATCAGGAATGAACTTCCATTCACAATTGCTTCAAAGAGAATAAAATACCTAGGAATCCAGCTTACAAGGGATGTAAAGGACCTCTTCAAGGAGAACTACAAACCACTGCTCAGTGAAATCAAAGAGGACACAAACAAATGGAAGAACATACCATGCTCATGGATAGGAAGAATCAATATCGTGAAAATGGCCATACTCCCCAAGGTTATTTATAGATTCAATGCCATCCCCATCAAGCTACCAATGACTTTCTTCACAGAATTGGAAAAAACTGCTTTAAAGTTCATATGGAACCAAAAAAGAGCCCGCATTGCCAAGACAATCCTAAGTCAAAAGGACAAAGCTGGAGGCGTCACGCTACCTGACTTCAAACTATACTACAAGGCTACAGTAACCAAAACAGCATGGTACTGGTACCAAAACAGAGATATAGACCAATGGAACAGAACAGAGTCCTCAGAAATAATACCGCACATCTACAGCCATCTGATCTTTGACAAACCTGAGAGAAACAAGAAATGGGGAAAGGATTCCCTATTTAATAAATGGTGCTGGGAAAATTGGCTAGCCATAAGTAGAAAGCTGAAACTGGATCCTTTCCTTACCCCTTATACGAAGATTAATTCAAGATGGATTAGAGACTTAAATGTTAGACCTAATACCATAAAAACCCTAGAAGAAAATCTAGGTAGTACCATTCAGGACATAGGCATGGGCAAGGACTTCATGTCTAAAACACCAAAAGCAACGGCAGCAAAAGCCAAAATTGACAAATGGGATCTAATTAAACTAAAGAGCTTTTGCACAGCAAAAGAAACTACCATCAGAGTGAACAGGCAACCTACAGAATGGGAGAAAATTTTTGCAACCTACTCATCTGACAAAGGGCTAATATCCAGAATCTACAAAGAACTCAAACAAATATACGAGAAAAAAACAAACAACCCCATCAAAAAGTGGGGAAAGGATATGAACAGACATTTCTCAAAAGAAGATATTCATACAGCCAACAGACACATGAAAAAATGCTCATCATCACTCGCCATCAGAGAAATGCAAATCAAAACCACAATGAGATACCATCTCACACCAGTTAGAATGGCAATCATTAAGAAGTCAGGAAACAACAGGTGTTGGAGAGGATGTGGAGAAATAGGAACACTTTTACACTGTTGGTGGGATTGTAAACTAGTTCAACCATTATGGAAAACAGTATGGCAATTCCTCAAGGATCTAGAACTAGATGTACCATATGACCCAGCCATCCCACTACTGGGTATATACCCAAAGGATTATAAATTAGTCTACTACAAAGACACATGTACACGTATGTTTATTGCGGCACTATTCACAATAGCAAAGACTTGGAATCAACCCAAAAGTCCATCTGTGACAGACTGGATTAAGAAAATGTGGCACATATACACCATGGAATACTATGCAGCCATAAAAAAGGATGAGTTTGCGTCCTTTGTAGGGACATGGATGCAGCTGGAAACCATCATTCTTAGCAAACTATCACAAGAAGAGAAAACCAAACACCGCATGTTCTCACTCACAGGTGGGAACTGAACAATGAGATCACTTGGACTCGGGAAGGGGAACATCACACACTGGGGTCTATCATGGGGAGGGGGGAGGGGGGAGGAGGGAGGGATTGCATTGGGGAGTTATACATGATATAAATGATGAATTGATGGGTGCTGACGAGTTGATGGGTGCAGCACACCAACATGGCATAAGTATACATATGTAACAAACCTGCACGTTATGCACATGTACCCTAGAACTTAAAGTATAATAAAAAAAAAAAAAAAAAAAAAAAAAAAAAAAAAAAAAAAAAAAAAAAAAAAAAAAAAAGAAAATAGCTTCCTGTACAGAGACAGAGGGAGGGGGGATTTGAACAAAGAGAAAACCCCGTGTGCATCAGAAAAGTGGCTGCTTATACATATGCTAATCTAAAGGACGTTTTAAAAGGTTACTTCCTTTTGATTTCTGTTAAGATAAGGGAGTGTTTATGTGTTTGTTTCCAAATATTATTTCTCAGCTGAAAATCCATTTTTTAAAACACGACCTTAAAAGTTCTTCTACCACTCCTGTGGAAATATATAAGCCCATCTTCAAGAAGTAACAGTTTGAAATGTGAAAACTTAAGCTTTCCTTTAAGAAAGAGGAATATGAACTAGAATGGCAATGAAAAAAAAAAAAAAAAAAAAAAAAAAAAATACATTAACTGGGCCTGGTGACGTCCACCTGCAGTCCCAGCTACTCGGGAGGCGGCAGCTTGAGGAGAATGGCTGGAGCCCAGGAGATGGAGGCTGCAGTGAAGCATGGTCATTCCACTACCCTCCTGCCTGGGGGACAGAGCAACACCCTGAGAAAAAAAGTATTTGTAAATATAGACATACAATTCTTTATTTCTGTCACAAAAGGTCTTTCTGAAACACACCCTCCACTAAGGGTGTCAAGTGATTCTCTGTTCCCAATGTTTCTGGATGCATGAGAATGTTTGGGCAAGAGACAAAAAAAAAAAAAAAAAAAAAATCTCGCCTCTCTTTCTACTACAAACACCACCGTGGGGATGCAGGCCTGGGTACAGCAGGAAAACCCTGGCCAGCACTGCATGTACCTGACTCTGTGCACTCCCCTTGCTCCCTTGTCCCTTGTCTGTCTGCCTTCTGTCCTTGCAGAGCTGTGCATCGTGACTTCCTTCTGTGGTGCTGACTAGGAGTCATCCAGTAGGTCCACAAACCAGTCCCCCCAAGAGTGGAAGTGTGAGGAGTGCGGCGGGACCTTCCAGAGAATGGGACAACATGGTCCTTAGCCTCGCAGGTGAAAGGTCATGAAGTGATTGTCCTGTTCCTTGTGCGTCAGTGCCATCATGGGCCTAGTTATGCTGGATTCAGATCAAAGGAGGAAGGTGGGCTGTGGACTTGAGGGGGATCAGGTGAAAATGGGGAGAATTCTAGGGGTAACGTTGGAGGTATGGGAGCCCCACAAGGGCCTGGAACCCCTGCAAGATGACAGATCCCAGCCTCCCCATGAGGGACCACAGAAAGGACTAGGCAGGAGGTAAGGAAGGGGTCTGGGAACTGGGAACACTGCAGAGTCAAGGACCAAATATGTATTATACAATATCACACCTGTGCATACCAGCTCAATCAGAATACAAAATTTCAAAAATGAAACTTAATTTTTTTTTTTAAATAGAGTCTCTATCTCAAAAAAAATAAAACCTCGTCCTGGACCTCCTGGGCTCGAGGCATCCTCCACGCTTAGGCTCTAGAGTAGCTGGGACTACAACTACATACAGATGTGCATACATTCATGCATTCACTCTTTTATTTTTGTAGAGAGGAAGAGAGAGAGAGTCTTGCTCTGTTGCCCCATCTGGTCTCAAACTCCTGAGCTCAAGCAATCCTCCTGCCTCAGCATCCCAAAGTGCTGGGATTACAGGCGTGGAAAACCGCATCCAACCACAATTTTCAATATTATCAAATACCTGGGAAGGAAGTGAAAAAGATGAGCAGGCCTTCTTTGGTGAAAGCTGCAAAACTTTATTGAGATAGTTTAAGTCAAATATCGAATATAAAACCAGTTTGCGTTGTTTCAGCTTGTCTTCATTTAAACTTGTGGTTGCCCTTCACCTGTAACAGAAACATAACGGGTGGGAACATTACTAGCAGAACTGTGTTTAGATGACATTAAGGATACGGAAAAGACACCAGAGATTTAGTTTTCTACAATGGACAAAATCAGAAGCCTAAGAGTCACCCTTTTGCTTACATTCAGGTAGACTTCTGTAGAGACTTGGACAATAGCCGTCCAAGCGGATGCATTAAAGATATTTTCCAAACACACCCTGCTTTCTAGTGCTACAAGGAAAGCAAGACAGTCTGAGGTTGAACACATTAAATGAAGTGAACCCACTAAAGAGAGGTTTAAAGTAGAAAGCAAACATTGCGCATAGTTTTACTCAAAATACCAGCATCACACAAAAATCCTAAGAAACAAAAAAGGAAATTATGAAAAATGTATAGTTTTTGCCATATATATATATAGAGAGAGAGAGAGAGATGGAGTCTTGCTCTGTCACCCAGGCTGGAGTACAGTGGCAAGATCTTGGCTCACTGCAACCTCCGCATCCTGGGTTCAAGTAATTCTCCTGCCTCAGCCTCCCTAGCAGTTGGGATTACAGGCACTCATCAGCACACAGGGTAATTTTTGTATTTTTAGTAGAGACAGGGTTTTGGCATGTTGGCCAGGCTGGTCTCGAACTCCTGACCTCAGGTGATCTGCCTGCCTTGGCCTCCCAAAGTTCTGGGATTACAGACTCGAGCCACCACGCCTGGCCTCCCTCACTTTAAAAGACCCGCTTTACACCAATTTCAAAAGCAGAATAAATATACTTAAATCCCTTTGACATCTAACATACTAGTGCCCCTGTCGAGGTAGTGCTCTCCCTTACAGCATTACGCAAATAATGTCAGCCCTGTCTTATGAACAGGCTACTTGGCTGATATTTGAGGAGTACAGTATTTGATGCAGATAGTCACCACTGCTGTGCACCATGTCACAGTAGACTGCGCCTAGATCTTGTCATCAATATCTATGAATATTTCTGAACCATAATACACAGTCTGAAAGACCTACAGGTATATTCAGGTAAATCAGTTACCATTCCACAGATTTAAATGTGCAATAACACAACCTATAAAAAAGTAGACACGTGTGAATATATTTAGTCTGCAGAAGAGTTTATTCCATCACATTCCTTAGAAACATGGCAGAAAACTGAGAACCAGAGGAAAAAGTGATTAATCAAAGCATGTATAAAAATTGGCCAAGGTTCAAGGACCACTTGAGCACAGGAATTTGAGAGCAGCATGGGCAACAGAGTGTGGCCACCCTCTAAATATAAATTAATTGCCCAGGTGTGGTGTTCTCACCTGTAGTACCACCCACTTGGGAGGCTACACCATGAGGATTGTTTAAACCCAGGAGATTGAGACTTCAGTGAGGTATAGGACACATCCTCTATTAAAGGTGACGTAAGACTGTGTGTTCACAACGTTTCTCAATGCGTGAGACTGTTTGGGCAAACAAAAACAAAAGCTCTCTTTAGTCTCTCTCTCTCTCTTTCTTTCTTTCTTTCTTTCTTTCTTTCTTTCTTTCTTTCTTTCTTTCTTTCTTTCTTTCTTTCTTTCTATTTCTCTTCCTTTCTCTTCCTCTCTCTCTCTCTCTATCTCTCTCTCTCTCTCTTTCTTTCATGGAGTTTCGCTCTTGTTGCCTAGGCTGGAATGCAATGGCGCGATATTGGCTCACTGCAACCTGCGCCTCCAGGTTCAAGCGATTCTCCTGCCTCAACCTCCTGAGTACCTGGGATTACAGGCATGCGCAACCACGCCTGGCTAATTTTGTATTTTTAGTAGAGATGGAGTTTCTCCATGTTGGTCACGCTGGTCTTGAACTCCTGACCTCAGGTAATCTGCCCACCCATCTCAGCATCCCAAAGTGCTGGGATTACAGGCATGAGCCACCGCACCCAGCCTAGTCCCCTTTTTCTACTACAAACACCCTGAGGATGCGGGTATGAGAACAGTAGGGAAACCATGGCCCACCCTGCAAGTGCCTGACTCAATGGGCATGCCCCTTGCTGTGTAGTTTCTGCTGCCCATGCGCCTTGCTGTCTGCCTTCTGTCCCTGCAGAGCTGTGGAAGGAAACATCGTGACTCCTTTTTTTTTTTTTTTTTTTTTTATACTTTAAGTTCTAAGGTACATGTGCATAACGTGCAGGTTTGTTACATATCTATACTTGTGCCATCTTGGTGTGCTGCACCCATCAACTCGTCAACACCCATCAACTCGTCATTTACATCAGGTATAACTCCCAATGCAATCCCTCCCCCTTCCCCCCTCCCCATGATAGGCCCCGGTGTGTGATGATCCCCTTCCCGAGTCCAAGTGATCTCATTGTTCAGTTCCCACCTATGAGTGACAACATGCGGTGTTTGGTTTTCTGTTCTTGCGATAGTTTGCTGAGAATGATGGTTTCCAGCTGCATCCATGTCCCTACAAAGGACACAAACTCATCGTTTTTTATGGCTGCATAGTATTCCATGGTGTATATGTGCCACATTTTCTTAATCCAGTCTGTCACAGATGGACATTTGGGTTGATTCCAAGTCTTTGCTATTGTGAATAGTGCCGCAATAAACATACGTGTGCATGTATCTTTATAGCAGCATGATTTATAATCCTTTGGGTATATACCCAGTAATGGGATGGCTGGGTCATATGGTACTTCTAGTTCTAGGTCCTTGAGGAATCGCCATACTGTTTTCCATAATGGTTGAACTAGTTTATAATCCCACCAACAGTGTAAAAGTGTTCTTATTTCTCCACATCCTCTCCAGTACCTGTTGTTTCCTGACTTTTTAATGATTGCCATTCTAACTGGTGTGAGATGGTATCTCATTGTGATTTTGATTTGCATTTCTCTGATGGCGAGGGATGATGAGCATGTTTTCATGTGTCTGTTGGCTGTATGAATGTCTTCTTTTGAGAAATGTCTGTTCATATCCTTTGCCCACTTTTTGATGGGGTTGCTTGTTTTTCTCTTGTAAATTTGTTTGAGTCAAAAGAACAAAGCTGGAGGCATCACGATACCTGACTTCAAACTATACTACAAGGCTACGGTAACCAAAACAGCATGGTACTGGTACCAAAACAGAGATATAGACCAATGGAACAGAACAGAGCCCTGAGAAATAAAACCACACATCTACAGCCATCTGATATTTGACAAACCTGAGAAAAACAAGAAATGGGGAAAGGATTCCCTATTTAATAAATGGTGCTGGGAAAATTGGCTAGCCATAAGTAGAAAGCTGAAACTGGATCCTTTCCTTACTCCTTATACGAAAATTAATTCAAGATGGATTAGAGACTTAAATGTTAGACCTAACACCATAAAGACCCTAGAAGAAAACCTAGGCAATACCCTTCAGGACATAGGCTTGGGCAAGGACTTCATGTCTAAAACACCAAAAGCAATGGCAACAAAAGCCAAAATTGACAAATGGGATCTAATTAAACTGAAGAGCTTCTGCACAGCAAAAGAAACTACCATCAGAGTGAACAGGCAACCTACAGAATGGGAGAAAATTTTTGCAATCTACTCATCAGACAAAGGGCTAATATCCAGAACCTGCAAAGAACATCGTCACTCTTTCTTGCCAACTATGACACAGCAGGTAGGTCCGCAGCTCAGTCCTCCCAGAAGTTGAAGTGTCAGTGAGTGTGAGGGACAGCGGAAGGGCTTCCCGTGGGTTGAACCACTTGTTCCATGGCCTCATAGAGGTCATCATACTTCAACTAAAAGGCGGTGACAACGCCATGGCCTTGCTGTTGTGGGGTCCTGGGTAGGGGAGGAAGAGGGGCCGTAGAGGGGAGAAAGGCCAGGTGAACATGGAATGAGTTGAAGCATGACATTAGCTGAGGTACTTCAGTCTCAAAGACATAAAAAAAATACACGCAGAGAAGATGGATTCCAGAGTCCTTAGTGGGGACCTTGGAAGGGGCAGAGGACAGGGCAGGACGGGAGAAGGAGGGGCAGTGCAGCTCTTAAGGCAAGAGAGGACCTCACTGTGCATGCTCCTTGGGTGCTCGCCTCAGTGCACATGTTCGCTGGGTGTCTTCCCATCTGCCTCTTTGCCCACATGGTGAACGCTGCGGGGCTGTCAGCCTGCAGCTCGGGTCCTGAGTTCTGAATTCTTTCTCCACTACCGAGACACAGCCAGTAGGTCCACAGGAGAATTCAACTGGGAGTTGAAGTGTGAATGAGGGTGAGGAGGAGCCAGTGGGCTTCTGGACGGTCGGGCATCGTGATCAGTGACTCCAAAGGAGAAAGGCTTTGAGGTCGTCATCTTTCTCATACCGACCCACGAAGGGAGAAGGAGGGCCTCAGAGTGGGTTGGGGGTGGGGTAGGTGAAGCCGGGGCGATACTGGGGTGCTGCTGGTGGTATCTGAGTCCCAGAAACGCCTGAAACCCCTAACAGAGGACAGATTCCAGACTCCTCAAGGAGGATCAGGGCTAGGACAGCTTGGGCGATAAGGAAGGGGCCTGGAAAGTGGGAAGTCTTTAGGGTGGCGACCGTGGCTACAAGGTGTATATAGTGCCATGCAGAGGTGCCCGCCCAGTGAGGACCACCCAGCGCTGTGTGGCAACTTCTCAACTCCATCTTGGAAATTCGAATGGGTGGGGCTCTGCATTCCAACAAAACTTGATTTTCAGGGGGAAATGCGCCTAGCAAATGGGTGTGTGACAAAAGCCCTGATCACTTTAATTTTAATTCTCAAGTTGTATTTTCCTAAATGTCTCGTGATGGAGAGTCCAGTTCTGAAACTAAACCTCATCAGAAATACCATGTGTCTTGCTATGAACATTAAGACATTGCTCAGCTAGCTTGATTAAATTAAGTGGCTGTGCAAGCATTCGATTCAGAAGGCATACACGGGAGCCGGAGCAAGATGGCCGAATAGGAACAGCTCCAGTCTCCAAATCCCAGCGCGAGCGACACAGAAGACCGGTGATTTCTGCATTTTCAACTGAGGTACTGGGGTCATCTCACTGGGGAGTGCTGGACAATCAGTGCTGGTCAGGTGCTGCAGCCCGAACAGCGAGAGCTGAAGCAGGGCGAGGCATCGCCTCACCTGGGAAGCGCAAGGGGGAAGGGAATCCCTTTTCCTAGCCAGGGGAACTGAGACACACAACACCTGGAAAATCGGGTAACTCCCACCCCAATACTGGGCTTTAAACAAACGGGCACACCAGGAGATTATACCCACACCTGGCCGGGAGGGTCCCACGCCCATGGAGCCTCCCTCATTGCTACCACAGCAGTCTGCGATCTAACCGCAAAGCAGCAGTGAGGCTGGGGGAGGGGCGCCCACCATTGCTGAGGCTTAAGTAGGTAAACAAAGCCGCTGGGAAGCTCGAACTGGGTGGAGCTCATAGCAGCTCAAGGAAACCTACCTGTCTCTGTAGACTCCACCTCTGGGGACAGGGCACAGTTAACAACAACAACAACAACAAAAGCAGCAGAAACCTTTGCAGACACAAACGACTCTGTCTGACAGCTTAGACGAGAGCAGTGGATCTCCCAACACGGAGGTTGAGATCTGAGAAGGGACAGACTGCCTGCTCAAGTGGGTCCCTGACCCCTGAGTAGCCTCACTGGGAGACATCCCCACTAGGGGCAGTCTGACACCCCACACCTCACAGGATGGAGTACACCCCTGAGAGGAAGCTTCCAAAGTAAGAATCAGACAGGTACACTCACTGTTCAGCAATATTCTATCTTCTACAACCTCTGCTGCTGATACCCAGGCAAACAGGGTCTGGAGTGGACCTCAAGCAATCTCCAACAGACCTACAGCTGAGGGTCCTGACTATTAGAAGGAAAACCATCAAACAGGAAGAACACCTATACCAAAACGCTATCAGTACGTCACCATCATCAAAGACCAGAGGCAGATAAAACCACAAAGATGGGGAAGAAGCAGGACAGAAAAGCTGGAAATTCAAAAAATAAGAGCGCATCTCCCCCTGCAAAGGAGCGCAGCTCATCACCAGCAACGGATCAAAGCTGGTCAGAGAATGACTTTGACGAGATGAGAGAAGAAGGCTTCAGTCCATCAAACTTCTCAGAGCTAAAGGAGGAATTACGTACCCAGCACAAAGAAACTAAAAATCTTGAAAAAAGAGTGGAAGAATTGACAGCTAGACTAATTAATGCAAAGAAGGTCATAAACGAAATGACAGAGATGAAAACCATGACATGAGAAATACGTGACAAATCCACAAGCTTCAGTAACCGACTCGATCAACTGGAAGAAAGAGTATCCACGATTGAGGATCAAATGAATGAAACGAAGCGAGAAAAGAAACCAAAAGAAAAAAGAAGAAAAAGAAATGAACAAAGCCTGCAAGAAGTATGGGATTATGTAAAAAGACCAAATCTACGTCTGATTGGGGTGCCTGAAAGTGAGGGCGAAAATGGAACCAAGTTGGAAAACACTCTTCAGGATATCATCCAGGAGAACTTCCCCAACCTAGTAGGGCAGGCCAACATTCAAATTCAGGAAATACAGAGAACACCACAAAGATACACCTCGAGAAGAGCAACTCCAAGACACATAATTGCCAGATTCACCAAAGTTGAAATGAAGGAAAAAAACTTAAGGGCAGCCAGAGAGAAAGGTTACCCACAAAGGGAAGCCCATCAGACTAACAGCAGACCTCTCAGCAGAAACTCTCCAAGCCACAAGAGAGTGTGGGCCAATATTCAACATTCTTAAAGAAAAGAATTTTCAACCCAGAATTTCATATCCAGCCAAACTAAGTTTCATAAGTGAAGGAGAAATAAAATCCTTTACAGATAAGCAAATGCTTAGAGATTTTGTCACCACCAGGCCTGCCTTACAAGAGACCCTGAAGGAAGCCCTAAACATGGAAAGGAACAACCAGTACCAGCCATTGCAAAAACATGCCAAAATGTAAAGACCATCGAGGCTAGGAAGAAACTGCATCAACTAATGAGCAAAATAACCAGTTAATATCATAATGGAAAGATCAAGTTCACACATAACAATATTAACCTTAAATGTAAATGGACTAAATGCTCCAATTAAAAGACACAAACTGGCAAACTGGATAAAGAGTCAAGACCCATCAGTCTGCTGTATTCAGGAGACCCATCTCACATGCAGAGACATACATAGGCTCAAAATAAAGGGATGGAGGAAGATCTACCAAGCAAATGGAGAACAAAAAAAGGCAGGGGTTGCAATCCTAGTCTCTGACAAAATAGACTTTAAACCATCAAAGATCAAAAGAGACAAAGAAGGACATTACATAATGGTAAAGGGATCAATTCAACAGGAAGAGCTAACTCTCCTAAATATATATGCACCCAATACAGGAGCACCCAGATTCATAAAGCAAGTCCTTAGAGACTTACAAAGAGACTTAGACTCCCATACAATAATAATGGGAGACTTCAACACTCCACTGTCAACATTAGACAGACCAATGAGACAGAAAGTTAACAAGGATATCCAGGAATTGAACTCATCTCTGCTCCAAGCAGACCTAATAGACATCTATAGAACTCTCCACCCCAAATCAAGAGAATATACATTCTTCTCAGCACCACATCGCACTTATTCCAAAATTGACCACATAATTGGAAGTAAAGCACTCCTTAGCAAATGTAAAAGAACAGAAATTATAACAAACTGTCTCTCAGACCACAGTGCAATCAAACTAGAACTCAGGACCAAGAAACTCAGTCAAAACCGCTCAACTACATGGAAACTGAACAACCTGCTCCTGAATGACTACTGGGTACATAACGAAATGAAGGCAGAAATAAAGATGTTCTTTGAAACCAGTGAGAACAAAGATACAACACACCAGAATCTCTGGGACACATTTAAAGCAGTGTGTAGAGGGAAATTTATAGCACTAAATGCCCACAAGAGAAAGCTGGAAAGATCTAAAATTGACACTCTAACATCACAATTAAAAGAACTGGAGAAGCAAGAGCAAACACATTCAAAAGCTAGCAGAAGGCAAGAAATAACTAAGATCAGAGCAGAACTGAAGGAGATAGAGACACAAAAAACCCTCCAAAAAATCAATGAATCCAGGAGTTGGTTTTTAGAAAAGATCAACAAAATTGACAGACCACTAGCAAGACTAATTAAAAAGAAAAGAGAGAAGAATCAAATAGACGCAATAAAAAATGATAAAGGGGATATCACCACCGACCCCACAGAAATACAAACTACCATCACAGAATACTATAAACACCTCTACGCGAGTAAACTAGAAAATCTAGAAGAAATGGATAATTTCCTGGACACTTACACTCTTCCAAGACTAAACCAGGAGGAAGTTGAATCCCTGAATAGACCAATAGCAGGCTCTGAAATTGAGGCAATAATTAATAGCCTACCAACCAAAAAAAGTCCAGGACCAGATGGATTCACAGCTGAATTCTACCAGAGGTACAAGGAGGAGCTGGTACCATTCTTTCTGAAACTATTCCAATCAATAGAAAAAGAGGGAATCCTCCCTAACTCATTTTATGAGGCCAACATCATCCTGATAACAATCCCTGGCAGAGACACAACAAAAAAAGAAAATTTTAGACCAATATCCCTGATGAACATCGATGCAAAAATCCTCAACAAAATACTGGCAAACCGGATTCAGCAGCACATCAAAAAGCTTATCCACCTTGATCAAGTGGGCTTCATCCCTGGGATGCAAGACTGGTTCAACATTCGCAAATCAATAAATGTAATCCAGCATATAAACAGAACCAAAGACAAGAACCACATGATTATCTCAATAGATGCAGAAAAGGCTTTTGACAAAATTCAACAGCCCTTCATGCTAAAAACGCTCAATAAATTCGGTATTGATGGAACGTACCTCAAAATAATAAGAGCTATTTATGACCAACCCACAGCCAATATCATACTGAATGGGCAAAAGCTGGAAAAATTCCCTTTGAAAACTGGCACAAGACAGGGATGCCCTCTCACCACTCCTATTCAACATAGTGTTGGAAGTTCTGGCTAGGGCAACCAGGCAAGAGAAAGAAATCAAGGGTATTCAGTTAGGAAAAGAAGAAGTCAAATTGTCCTTGTTTGCAGATGACATGATTGTATATTTAGAAAACCCCATTGTCTCAGCCCAAAATCTCCTTAAGCTGATAAGCAGCTTCAGCAAAGTCTCAGGATAGAAAATTAAAGTGCAAAAATCACGAGCATTCTTATACACCAGTAACAGACAAACAGAGAGCCAAATCATGAATGAACTTCCATTCACAATTGCTTCAAAGAGAATAAAATACCTAGGAATCCAGCTTACAAGGGATGTAAAGGACCTCTTCAAGGAGAACTACAAACCACTGCTCAGTGAAATAAAAGAGGACACTAACAAATGGAAGAACATATCATGCTCATGGATAGGAAGAATCAATATCGTGAAAATGGCCATACTGCCCAAGGTGATTTATAGATTCAATGCCATCCCCATCAAGCTACCAATGAGTTTCTTCACAGAATTGGAAAAAACTGCTTTAAAGTTCATATGGAACCAAAAAAGAGCCCGCATTGCCAAGACAATCGTAAGTCAAAAAACAAAGCTGGAGGCGTCACGCTACCTGACTTCAAACTATACTACAAGGCTACAGTAACCTAAACAGCATGGTACTGGTACCAAAACAGAGATATAGACCAATGGAACAGAACAGAGTCCTCAGAAATAATACCACACATCTACAGCCATCTGATCTTTGACAAACCTGAGAGAAACAAGAAATGGGGAACGGATTTCCTATTTAATAAATGGTGCTGGGAAAATTGGCTAGCCATAAGTAGAAAGCTGAAACTGGATCCTTTCCTTACTCCTTATACGAAGATTAATTCAAGATGGATTAGTGACTTAAATGTTAGACCTAATACCATAAAAACCCTAGAAGAAAACCTAGGTAATACCATTCAGGACATAGGCATGGGCAAGGACTTCATGTCTAAAACACCAAAAGCAACTGCAGCAAAAGCCAGAATTGACAAATGGGATCTCATTAAACTAAAGAGCTTCTGCACAGCAAAAGAAACTACCATCAGAGTGAACAGGCAACCTACAGAATGGGAGAAAAGTTTTGCAATCTTCTCACCCGACAAAGGGCTAATATCCAGAATCTACAAAGAACTCAAACAAGTATACAAGAAAAAAACAAACAACCCCATCAAAAAGTGGGCAAAGGATATGAACAGACATTTCTCAAAAGAAGACATTCATACAGCTGACAGACACATGAAAAAATGCTCATCATCACTGGCCATCAGAGAAATACAAATCAAAACCACAATGAGATACCATCTCACACCAGTTAGAATGGCAATCATTAAAAAGTCAGGAAACAACAGGGGCTGGAGAGGATGTGGAGAAATACGAACACTTTTACACTGTTGGTGGGATTGTAAACTAGTTCAACCATTATGGAAAACAGTATGGCGATTCCTCAAGGATCTAGAACTAGATGTACCATATGACCCAGCCATCCCACTACTGGGTATATACCCAAAGGATTATAAATCATGCTGCTATAAAGACACATGTACACGTATGTTTATTGCGGCACTATTCACAATAGCAAAGACTTGGAATCAACCCAAATGTCCATCTGTGACAGACTGGATTAAGAAAATGTGGCACATATACACCATGGAATATTATGCAGCCATAAAAAACGATGAGTTTGTGTCCTTTGTAGGGACATGGATGCAGCTGGAAACCATCATTCTTAGCAAACTCTCACAAGAACAGAAAACCACACACCGCATGTTCTCACTCATAGGTGGGAACTGAACAATTAGATCACTTGGACTCGGGAAGGGGAACATCACACACCGGGGCCTATCATGGGGAGGGGGGATGGGGGAGGGATTGCATTGGGAGTTATACCTGATGTAAATGATGAATTGATGGGTGTTGACGAGTTGATGGGTGCAGCACACCAACATGGCACAAGTATACATATGTAACAGACCTGCACGTTATGCACATGTACTCTAGAACTTAAAGTATTAAAAAAAAAAAAAAGCAACAGAGGTGACCACTGTACAAGGTACACCTGCTCTTAAGGTGCTTATAAATTAATAGGAAATATGATCTCATAAGAAAATGTAACAGAGAGAGTTAATGTTTATTAACATGTGCTCCACTCATTTCCAGTCTTCCTTCAATTAGGTTAGGACCTGTGCAAGTTCCGGATTGCAAATCAACATAGTTAAGAACTAGTGCCTCTCCTCCATCTTTCTCCTTCTTGTAGGCTACATGTTCCAGAAGCATAGTTAAATATGGGGGAAGGTGCTCAATAGGCATTGCATTATATGTAAACAAGAAATAAATCCTTTTGTAATAATAAAAAATAAAAAATAAAATCCCATAAAGAGGTACGTTATCCATTAAGATTCAGAATTATATGCTTTCTGTTTTCCATAAAATCATACTTTTGATAATAAACGGAGAGAACATTATTGCCCCTTTAAACAAAGTTCAATTGCAGACCTTTTTTGGAAGGTATTTCAGACCCAACATGGCTGACTGCAAGACTGAAACACTATCACATACAGAAACAAATTGACTCAAAGCCATATTGAATCATCAAATAGGAAAGCATTCTCTTACTTCTGAGTATATCCAACAGCTAACAATTTTCAGATTATTTTCTAATTTCTGCTTTTTGTAATGCATTATAGATGTGTAATACAATTTTATATGAAATATGCTGATTTCTGAAGGAGATTCTCATACCAGCTCTAACATAATTTGTGAGATTTGGGACAAATCACATAAATCCTACACCCATTTTTGCTTTTATTGAAAGCAGTGAATGCACATCAGACAGATTAAAATCCATTTCAGTGCTGATTTCTGCAACTCTGGTTCTGTTGGAGAGAATGCAAAGATACTCTGATTTTCATGGTTTGTGTTTCATAACAATCATCTTCAGTTCAATTGTAATATCTGAGTTGAGATTTCATTGCTTCTAAGAAAATGAGCGGGGACTCTGCTTGATGTTTGTTTTTCCGAATGGAGACTTTCATGAGTGTTCTTGGATTTTATCAAATTCTGAATTCTCAGGCTCTTAAACAATGATTGTATTTTAAATTGTTCCTGCAGTGAAGACTTGAATGACTGAAATAACATGGCAAGAGGCAGTCAGGTTTCTGTGGCCGATAAGTAGGGAGCATGCACGTAGGTCAGTGATGCTCAAGGTGGGTGTAAGATGCCTGTGTTAGCATGATCCCTGCCCTCCTGTCAGTCTTCATGAGCTACTGTGTGTAATTAAATTGAAGACACATATGTTAGGATCACCTCTAACTGTATCAGAGGTTACATATTAGAGGTTTCTGCCTTGAGTCATCAGATGATACGATTTAAAGTTCAAAGACTGTAATGTACTAATTCCTGTGTAGTAGACATAAGTATCTTTTACACATATTTTCAAAATTGCTGATTTAATTAGAAGAACTTCTGAATTTAAAGGAAGCACTGCATGTTTAGGGGAGACATTACCTAAATGTTTTTACTCTACACTGCAGAACACTTCCATTAGACTATTTATATTAAAAGATAGTTTTCAGATGATTTTCAGGACCTAATGAAAAGGCATCAGTTGAATTCTTTAGACAGTCATAGCCTTAAATGCACAACTTATTAAAATAGATAGCAAATTACATGATCTAAGAAAATAATACTAGGAAATAAAAAAAGTATAAAAGAGTCACAGAATGAACTTAAGGAAGAAGGAAACAGGCAGTAAATAAAAGGTACAAATCATTAACAAAAGGAAAATTAATCCAAGATTAATTAATTGAATAATTTGTTCTTTTGAGAAATAGTTATGAAGAGAGCATCTAGTAGTTTACACATTCTTGAAGGAAATGGATAGACCACAGCACAGAATATGAACAAGACACAGATATTGAATGCAGGGCATAATTGAAAGTGAATACACTCTGGAACACTAATATTTTCAGAGTTTGGATGAAATATTTGGCATGCTAGGAACACCTACATTATTTCATCTATCCCTGTAATACCTGAATATCTGAACATCACAAAAACTGCGTATGAGCTTGTGAAATTTGCCAGTTGTCCCTCAAAACAGTTACTTTTAGAAACAAATATTTAGCTTTTCCAGTTGCCTTTGTCTCCTCTTTCATTTCCCTCTCCATTTCTTTTTCTGCCACACTGTTTATGATGTGTACCTCTTTCATAGTGCAATATCAATAATGATAGTGATAGCTTAAAACTTATATGACCATTTAATTAATTATACAAACAGGAATACTTTCTGATGAAAAACTGTCATTATTCATATTAGCATGAGGTCTATAGGTGAAAACTAGATGCAAATGGTTACTGTATGTTAAAACACACACACACACACACACACACAGAGACAGAGACTAAGAGAGAGAGAGAGAGAGACAGAGAGAGAGAGAGAGAGAGAGAGAGAGAGAGAGAGAGAAGGGTAAACTAGCCCAAAGCAATATTTTTACACTTCTGCACAATAGAGAAAAAACAAATGCAATACTGGCCTTTCTATTCATTTCACTTATGTATTTCCTAATGTGACATTAACTGTTTCCTCAAAACATAGTTTTCTGGCTATTTGCAGGAGCCTGTTGGACATCCAGACCATAGTTTCAAGTCAAAACATTAAATTATACATTTTTCACAAATTCCTTCTCTTTCTTAGTTTGTGTGTGTGTGTGTGTGTGTGTGTGTGTGTGTGTGTGTGTGTGTGTGTTCTGGTTGTATTTTGAGTAAAACCCTACACAATGTTTACTATCTACTTTAAGCCCCTTTTAATAGGTTCACTGGATTTAATGTGTTCTGACCTCGGACTGTTTTTTGGTTTCCTTCTTGCACCAAAATCAGGGTGTGTTTAAAAAATGTTGCTGATGTATATGCTTGGAAGTGTATCTTCAAAGTCTCTACAGAAGTCTAGTTGAATGCTAGCCATAGGGTGACTCTTAGGGTTCTGGTTTTAGTCCATTGTATAAAACTGAAACTTTGGTGTCCTTTGTATACCTGTCATTTCATCTGAATACAGTCTGCTAGTAATGTTCCCTCTGTTATGTTTCTGTTCCAGGTGAAGGGCAACCACAGGTTTAAATGAAGACAAGCTGAAAGAATGCAAGCTGAATTTTTCTGAGATATTTGGCTTTAAGAAAATCTCAACGAAGCTTTACAGTTTTCTCCAAAGAAGTCTTGCACACCTTTTGTTCATTTATTCTCACATATTAGACACTATTGAAAATTGTGGGTGGGTGCAGTGGCTCATTCCTGTAATCCCAGCCCATTGGGAAGCTGAGGCAGCAGGATTGCTTGAGCTTGGGAGACTGAGATGTGCCTGGGCGACATGGCAAAATACCTTCTCTGCAAAAATAAATGAATGAATGCATGAATGTATTCATGTATGGACGTATCTGTAGACCCAGCTACTCTGGAGGCTGAGGTGGGGGGATCCCTGGAGCCCAGCAGGTCAAGGATGCAGGTAGTCATGCTCACACGACTACAACTCCAGCCTGGGTGACTGGGACTCTGTTCGAATAAAAAACAGTACAATTTTTCAAACTTTGCATTCTCATCGATCTGGTATCCACAGGTGTGGTATTGTGAAATATATATTTGGTCCCGTACCATGCTTACCGATATACAACTCCTACAATATTTAGAATCTCCACATAGTGATACCAGTGAGTTGCCTGATGGCTGGCAGTTCCTAGGTAGCTCTAGGATGGCGGATTAGAGCGTTGGGACTTTCAGTCCCATCCCCAACATTCAATGCGGGGAGAGGGGCTGAATGTTGATTGCCAATGGTTGGCCAACGAGTTAATCAATTATGCCTATATAATGAAAACCTCCATCAAAAAGCAAAAAGATAGGGTTCAGAGAGCTTTAGGCTAGCTGAACACATGGAGGGTAGCATGCCCATAGAGGGCATGGAAGCTCCCTGCCCCTTCCTTCATTCCTTACCCTATGTAGGTCTTTATATGCATCCTTCATTAGGATATCCTATTTGCCACAAAACTATGTGACCATTCCCTAGGCCATAGAGCTGGATGAAAGAATTAGGACCTAGGTAGAAGAAAGGGGAAAGCAACTAGGGCAATTTCCTGAAGCAAAATTACTTCAGTCCTACCTACACTGTCTCTTAAAGGCTATGATAGCCGTGGGTTTCCATCCTGCCTCTCATACACTGGCCTTGACATGGTGGGCAAGACACATCCTGTGGGACTGTTTCCCCATTTCTGAAGTTGAAATTACAATATTTACGTTAAACACTTGCTGTGAAAAATAAATGCAATAACATAGGAAGCAGGTATTACACAGCACATAAATTTACTAGTTACATTTCCTTAATCCATTTAAAATTTTAAATAATGTTCTTTCATTTTTCATTATAATTACATCTCTAGTATGTGACTGCTGCTTTGGAATTTCTTTTTTTTTTTATTTTTTTATTTTTATTTATTTATTTATTTATTTTTTTATTATAGTTTAAGTTCTAGGGTACATGTGCATAACGTGCAGGTTTGTTACATATGTATACTTATGCCATGTTGGTGTGCTGCACCCATCAACTCGTCAGCACCCATCAATTCATCATTTATATCATGTATAACTCCCCAATGCAATCCCTCCCTCCTCCCCCCTCCCCCCTCCCCATGATATGCCCCAGTGCGTGATGTTCCCCTTCCCAAGTCCAAGTGATCTCATTGTTCAGTTCCCACCTATGAGTGAGAACATGCGGTGTTTGGTTTTCTGTTCTTGTGATAGTTTGCTAAGAATGATGGTTTCCAGCTGCATCCATGTCCCTACAAAGGACGCAAACTCATCCTTTTTTATGGCTGCATAGTATTCCATGGTGTATATGTGCCACATTTTCTTAATCCAGTCTGTCACAGATGGACATTTGGGTTGATTCCAAGTCTTTGCTATTGTGAATAGTGCCGCAATAAACATACGTGTGCATGTGTCTTTGTAGTAGAATAATTGATAATCCTTTGGGTATACACCCAGTAGTGGGATGGCTGGGTCATATGGTACATCTAGTTCTAGATCCTTGAGGAATTGCCATACTGTTTTCCATAATGGTTGAACTAGTTTACAATCCCACCAACAGTGTAAAAGTGTTCCTATTTCTCCACATCCTCTCCAACACCTGTTGTTTCCTGACTTCTTAATGATTGCCATTCTAACTGGTGTGAGATGGTATCTCATTGTGGTTTTGATTTGCATTTCTCTGATGGCGAGTGACGATGAGCATTTTTTCATGTGTCTGTTGGCTGTATGAATATCTTCTTTTGAGAAATGTCTGTTCATATCCTTTCCCCACTTTTTGATGGGGTTGTTTGTTTTTTTCTCGTATATTTGTTTGAGTTCTTTGTAGATTCTGGATATTAGCCCTTTGTCAGATGAGTAGGTTGCAAAAATTTTCTCCCATTCTGTAGGTTGCCTGTTCACTCTGATGGTAGTTTCCTTTGCTGTGCAAAAGCTCTTTAGTTTAATTAGATCCCATTTGTCAATTTTGGCTTTTGCTGCCGTTGCTTTTGGTGTTTTAGACATGAAGTCCTTGCCCATGCCTATGTCCTGAATGGTACTACCTAGATTTTCTTCTAGGGTTTTTATGGTATTAGGTCTAACATTTAAGTCTCTAATCCATCTTGAATTAATCTTCGTATAAGGGGTAAGGAAAGGATCCAGTTTCAGCTTTCTACTTATGGCTAGCCAATTTTCCCAGCACCATTTATTCAATAGGGAATCCTTTCCCCATTTCTTGTTTCTCTCAGGTTTGTCAAAGATCAGATGGCTGTAGATGTGTGGTATTATTTCTGAGGACTCTGTTCTGTTCCATTGGTCTATATCTCTGTTTTGGTACCAGTACCATGCTGTTTTGGTTACTGTAGCCTTGTAGTATAGTTTGAAGTCAGGTAGCGTGACGCCTCCAGCTTTGTCCTTTTGACTTAGGATTGTCTTGGCAATGCGGGCTCTTTTTTGGTTCCATATGAACTTTAAAGCAGTTTTTTTCCAATTCTGTGAAGAAACTCATTGGTAGCTTGATGGGGATGGCATTGAATCTATAAATAACCTTGGGGAGTATGGCCATTTTCACAATATTGATTCTTCCTATCCATGAGCATGGTATGTTCTTCCATTTGTTTGTGTCCTCTTTGATTTCACTGAGCAGTGGTTTGTAGTTCTCCTTGAAGAGGTCCTTTACATCCCTTGTAAGCTGGATTCCTAGGTATTTTATTCTCTTTGAAGCAATTGTGAATGGAAGTTCATTCCTGATTTGGCTCTCTGTTTGTCTGTTACTGGTGTATAAGAATGCTTGTGATTTTTGCACATTAATTTTGTATCCTGAGACTTTGCTGAAGTTGCTTATCAGCTTAAGGAGATTTTGGGCTGAGACGATGGGGTTTTCTAAATATACAATCATGTCATCTGCAAACAGGGACAATTTGACTTCTTCTTTTCCTAACTGGATACCCTTGATTTCTTTCTCTTGCCTGATTGCCCTAGCCAGAACTTCCAACACTATGTTGAATAGGAGTGGTGAGAGAGGGCATCCCTGTCTTGTGCCAGTTTTCAGAGGGAATTTTTCCAGTTTTTGCCCATTCAGTATGATATTAGCTGTGGGTTTGTCATAAATGGCTCTTATTATTTTGAGATACGTTCCATCAATACCGAATTTATTGAGCGTTTTTAGCATGAAGGGCTGTTTAATTTTGTCAAAAGCCTTTTCTGCATCTATTGAGACAATCATGTGGTTCTTGTCTTTGGTTCTGTTTATATGCTGGATTACGTTTATTGATTTGCGAATGTTGAACCAGCCTTGCATCCCAGGGATGAAGCCCACTTGATCATGGTGGATAAGCTTTTTGATGTGCTGCTGAATCCGGTTTGCCAGTATTTTATTGAGAATTTTTGCATCAATGTTCATCAGGGATATTGGTCTAAAATTCTCTTTTTTCGTTGTGTCTCTGCCAGGCTTTGGTATCAGGATGATGTTGGCCTCATAAAATGAGTTAGGGAGGATTCCCTCTTTTTCAATTGATTGGAATAGTTTCAGAAGGAATGGTACCAGCTCCTCCTTGTACCTCTGGTGGAATTCAGCTGTGAATCCATCTGGTCCTGGACTTTTTTTGGTGGGTAGGCTATTAATTGTTGCCTCAATTTCAGAGCCTGCTATTGGTCTATTCAGGGATTCAACTTCTTCCTGGTTTAGCCTTGGGAGAGTGTAAGTGTCCAGGAAATTATCCATTTCTTCTAGATTTTCTAGTTGATTTGCATAGAGGCGTTTATAGTATTCTCTGATGGTAGTTTGTATTTCTGTGGGGTCGGTGGTGATATCCCCTTTATCATTTTTTATTGCATCTATTTGATTCCTCTCTCTTTTCTTCTTTATTAGCCTTGCTAGCGGTCTGTCAATTTTGTTGATCTTTTCAAAAAACCAACTCCTGGATTCATTGATTTTTTGGAGGTTTTTTTGTGTCTCTATCTCCTTCAGTTCGGCTCTGATCTTAGTTATTTCTTGCCTTCTGCTAGCTTTTGAATGTGTTTGCTCTTGCCTCTCTAGTTCTTTTAATTGTGATGTTAGAGTGTCAATTTTAGATCTTTCCTGCTTTCTCTTGTGGGCATTTAGTGCTATAAATTTCCCTCTACACACTGCTTTAAATGTGTCCCAGAGATTCTGGTATGTTGTATCTTTGTTCTCATTGGTTTCAAAGAACATCTTTATTTCTGCCTTCATTTCGTTATGTACCCAGTAGTCATTCAGGAGCAGGTTGTTCAGTTTCCATGTAGTTGAGCGGTTTTGAGTGAGTTTCTTAGTCCTGAGTTCTAGTTTGATTGCACTGTGGTCTGAGAGACAGTTTGTTATAATTTCTGTTCTTGTACATTTGCTGAGGAGTGCTTTAGTTCCAATTATGTGGTCAATTTTGGAATAAGTGCGATGTGGTGCTGAGAAGAATGTATATTCTGTTGATTTGGGGTGGAGAGTTCTATAGATGTCTATTAGGTCCGCTTGGTGCAGAGATGAGTTCAGTTCCTGGATATCCTTGTTAACTTTCTGTCTCGTTGATCTGTCTAATGTTGACAGCGGAGTGTTGAAGTCTCCCATTATTATTGTATGGGAGTCTAAGTCTCTTTGTAAGTCCCTAAGGACTTGCTTTATGAATCTGGGTGCTCCTGTATTGGGTGCATATATATTTAGGAGAGTTAGCTCTTCCTGTTGAATTGATCCCTTTACCATTATGTAATGGCCTTCTTTGTCTCTTTTGATCTTTGATGGTTTAAAGTCTGTTTTATCAGAGACAAGGATTGCAACCCCTGCTTTTTTTTGTTCTCCATTTGCTTGGTAGATCTTCCTCCATCCCTTTATTTTGAGCCTATGTATGTCTCTGCATGTGAGATGGGTCTCCTGAATACAGCAGACTGATGGGTCTTGACTCTTTATCCAGTTTGCCAGTCTGTGTCTTTTAATTGGAGCATTTAGTCCATTAACATTTAAGGTTAATATTGTTATGTGTGGACTTGATCCTGCCATTATGATATTAACTGGTTATTTTGCTCATTAGTTGATGCAGTTTCTTCCTAGCCTCGATGGTCTTTACATTTTGGCATGTTTTTGCGATGGCTGGTACCGGTTGTTCCTTTCCATGTTTAGTGCTTCCTTCAGGGTCTCTTGTAAGGCAGGCCTGGTGGTGACAAAATCTCTAAGCATTTGCTTATCTGTAAAGGATTTTATTTCTCCTTCACTTATGAAACTTAGTTTGGCTGGATATGAAATTCTGGGTTTAAAATTCTTTTCTTTAAGAACGTTGAATATTGGCCCCCACTCTCTTCTGGCTTGTAGAGTTTCTGCCGAGAGATCTGCTGTTAGCCTGATGGGCTTCCCTTTGTGGATAACCCGACCTTTCTCTCTGGCTGCCCTTAAGATTTTTTCCTTCATTTCAACTTTGGTGAATCTGGCAATTATGTGTCTTGGAGTTGCTCTTCTGGAGGAGTATCTTTGTGGTGTTCTTTGTATTTCCTGAATTTGAATGTTGGCCTGCCCTACTAGGTTGGGGAAGTTCTCCTGGATGATTTCCTGAAGAGTGTTTTCCAACTTGGTTCCATTTTCCCCCTCACTTTCAGGCACCCCAATCAGGCGTAGATTTGGTCTTTTTACATAATCCCATACTTCTTGCAGGCTTTGCTCATTTCTTTTTCTTCTTTTTTCTTTTGGTTTCTCTTCTCGCTTCATTTCATTCATTTGATCTTCAATCGCTGATACTCTTTCTTCCAGTTGATCGAGTCGGTTACTGAAGCTTGTGCATTTGTCACGTATTTCTCGTGTCATGGTTTTCATCTCTGTCATTTCGTTTATGATCTTCTCTGCATTAATTAGTCTAGCTGTCAATTCTTCCACTCTTTTTTCAAGATTTTTAGTTTCTTTGCGCTGGGTACGTAATTCCTCCTTTAGCTCTGAGAAGTTTGATGGACTGAAGCCTTCTTCTCTCCTCTCGTCCAAGTCATTCTCTGACCAGCTTTGATCCGTTGCTGGCGATGGGCTGCGCTCCTTTGCAGGGGGAGATGCGCTCTTATTTTTTGAATTTCCAGCTTTTCTGCCCTGCTTCTTCCCCATCTTTGTGGTTTTATCTGTCTCTGGTCTTTGATGGTGGTGACGTACTGATGGGGTTTTGGTATAGGTGTCCTTCCTGTTTGATAGTTTTCCTTCTGACAGTCAGAAGGACTGTCTGTTGGTCTGTTGGAGATTGCTTGAGGTCCACTCCAGACCCTGTTTGCCTGGGTATCAGCAGCAGAGGTTGCAGAAGATAGAATATTGCTGAACAGCGAGTGTACCTGTCTGATTCTTCCTTTGGAAGTTTCCTCTCAGGGGTGTACTCCACCCTGTGAGGTTTGGGGTGTCAGACTGCCCCTAGTGGGGGATTTCTCCCAGCTAGGCTACTCAGGGGTCAGGGACACACCTGAGCAGGCAGTCTGTCCGTTCTCAGATCTCAACCTCCGCGTTGGGAGATCCGCGGCTCTCCCCAAAGCTGTCAGACAGAGTCGTTCGCGTCTGCACCGGCTCCCGCTACTTCCCCTGTTGGTCTTCAGCTGTGCGCTGTCCCCAGAGGTGGAGACTACAGAGACAGGCAGGCTTCCTTGAGCTGCTGTGAGCTCCACCCAGTTCGAGCTTCCCAGCGGCTTTGTTTACCTACTTAAGCCTCAGCAATGGCGGGCGCCCCTCCCCCAGCCTCGCTGCTGCCTTGCGGATAGATCGCGGCAGACTGCTGTGTTAGCATTGAGGGAGGCTTCGTGGCCGTGGGACCCTCCCAGCCAGGTGTGGGATATATTCTGGTGTGCCTGTATGCTTACAGCGCAGTATTGGGGTGGGAGTTACCCGATTTTCCAGGTGTTGTGTGTCTCAGTTCCCCTGGCTAGGAAAACGGATCCCCTTCCCCCTTGCGCTTCCAGGTGAGGCGATGCCTCGCCCTGCTTCAGCTCTCGCTGGTCAGGCTGCAGCAGCTGACCAGCACCGATTGTCCGGCACTCCCTAGTGAGATGACCCCAGTACCTCAGTTGAAAATGCAGAAATCACCGGTCTTCTGTGTCGCTCGCGCTGGGAGTTGGAGACTGGAGCTGTTCCTATTCGGCCATCTTGCTCCGCCTCCTGGAATTTCAAGTAGGAATATCAATCTGTCTTCTTAAATGCATCTGACTTCAGAAACATATTTTATTTAAATATGTGAATTAAATAGCTGTGTAGCTGGTATCAGACATGGTATTGACTCTGAAGCTGATTTATAAATAACCAAGCTGTGTCAAGGCCAACCCTATGGCAGCAGTATGGGTCAAAAATTTGTTTGATGTGTGTGATGCCATGAAGAATAAATCAATATTCTGGTCAGACAGCACCACATAACTCAAAACAATTGTGTGTCAGTTGCCCAGGCAGTCCCTAAGCATCCCTGTGGTGGCTAATGGGGCCACCAGGATCACCAGTGCAGTTGCTTTTGGCGTGTCATATATTCATAGATTTGCCAGGTAAAAAGACAATGAGCCCAAATGAATCCAAGCAGTTGATTACTTGCAGACGCAGCTAATGCAGATCGACATTGTCTCAGCACTGTGTCCCTACCCCCACAGCACCACACTGAATCAGAGATACTCAGTGATAGCACAGATGGTGGGTCTCTCTGCCTGGGAGTAGCCCACAGTCATACCCTAAGGCCAATTTGGAAACCACACTGAATTCTGAACCCAAGATCACACCTGACAGAACTGTGACTGTGGGACAGCAGGGGCAACCCAGCTCCCAAACATCCCACATAGAACACTTAGTGATGTCATCCACGCTTGTGAAGAGGAGAAACTGGTGTCAATGAGTACCCTGAACTGACTGCCTTCTAACAGTTCGCCTAAATCAAAGACCCAAATGAATTGTTTGGACCAGACAAGGAACCCTAAAGGGAAAGGTCCTTCAGTGGGAGGCCACATTGGGGGCCTTGGCCAGCTCCTGCCTGATGAATGTATGACCTGATGGGGGTGCTCTAACAAGGGTAAGTTCTTGGTGTCCAGGGGTGCCACCTATGCCCTCTGGGATTGTTTTTACCTGTGAGCCCTCACTATCCGTCACTGCCTCATCATTGGAAGGCATTCACATGAGTTTCATCTTCCTGGCCAGAGCTGTGCTGAGCCTGAAATGGTGGCTTGGGCTGGATGAAAATGGTTAACACAGAACCTTAGGAAGTCCTCTGCCTTTCTAAGATAGGCCTTCATCATTAATAGGATTTGTATAAGATGGCCATTACGGAAAATCTGATGTGTCAACTGTGCTAGGGTACAATGTACAAAAAATGGTCTCTTTGACCATGGTAGATGTCTCTGTGAAAAGTTTTCTCCACGTGAGAACTAACATGTAAATTGGTGGACTTTAGGTAAAACTAATTGCCTCTATAATGTCGGTGGGCCTCATCCAGTCACTTGAAGGCCTTCAGAGAAAAAGACTGGGGTCCTTTCAAGATGAAGAATTTCTGCCTCCACACTGCTCTTGGATTTGAGCTCTCCTATCATCTCTTCCCCAGGTCTCCAGCCTGACATCCTGCTCTGCAAGATTTGGACTTGCCAGCCCACGCAGTTACATGGGCCATGGGCCAGTTCCTCAAAATCAATGTCTCTCTTCAAAATCAATGTCTCTCCCTCTGTCTCTCTACACACATGCAAACACACACACACACACACACACACACACACACACACACACACACACAGAAGCCCTAACCAATAGGCTGCTTACATCTGGGACCCTTAAAGGGCATCACTGAGATCAGTACTGCAGGTTGGTCTCACTCTGCTGCAGGGCTCCTAAGGCAGACGCCTGCAGTTTTCCCCTCCCACCCTCTGCAGACTGACATCCACAGGGCTCATCACTGTTACTCTGGGTTTGGTCATCCAACCACATAGAGATCACTACAATTCCACAAGTGTTCCCTGCCTTCCTTCTGCCTGTGAGGTCCTCTGTTCTATCCCGAGGACACAGAGATCTACTGGGTATGTTTCCAACCTTCAAGGAAGGACCTGGGAGCCTGGTGAGGGAGATACACCTGCAAAGGGACCTTCAGTGCAGTAACAGCAATGGGCATAACCAGTGTGTTGACCAACTCATGAGAGATCACACTACCAGAGGCATCATGTAAAACTCTACTGTGCTGTGTATTTGTGCAATCAAGAGTAAGATCCAAAGGCTATTGGAAAATATATAGGATTTTATAGCATGAGACTGCACAGGCAAGAGACATTTGATTTCTTCAGAATAGTTAAGAGATGGAGACTTGAAAGGATTGGCCTGGGTATCATTTGGAGACGGTGCCCTGAGTGTGTTTTTACAATACCAGGCAGCATGTCAGTGTCAGTCTCCTCACCTGAAGGTCTTGAGTTTGTACATCAGAGAACACATCAAAACTGTCCCTTCTGTACCTTCACAAAGGAGAAAGAAGCTGTGGAGCTCGGAAAGGAGACTATTCCCCTGCTCTGGTAGTTCTCAGACAAGTTTCCATGAAAGTTGGAACCCAGGATCCTTTAAAAGTGAAGATTCCACGATTCACACCCAGTGAATCTCAGGTAGTGTGGCCACAGTGGTACCCTAGGATCTGGGAACTTACTGCCCAGCCTCGGGAACTTTCAGAAACCTTATTAAATGCCTTAGGTAGCAAGACTGTCTGCAATATACCCACTCATCCCGGGACAGACATGAGGTTGAGAGGAGTGAGCTCAGAGCACACAGGAACACAGAACAGGATGAACACAGTGTGAGACTCACCATAAAGGTAGGGCTGAGGGACTTTTGAGAAGGCCTCACGACTCTATCTGACCTTTCTCCCTGAAGGCCTCAGTTTATCTCAAATCCCTTCTCTTCATGGGCGGTGAATGGAGGGAATGTCAGAAAATAACCTTTTAGATCCCAAAATGCACGGGCTCCTCTCCGGGACCTTTGAGCATGTCGGTGGGAGGTGATGCAAACTATCCTGCTCCTCCCACCAGTCTTGGATCTTTCTGGCACCATCATGCCCTTCCATGGGAGCCTAGAGCAATGTCAGGACTTAGGGCCAATGTTTTTCTTCCACTAACAGACACCCCTCCCTCACCTACGGAGGTTGTCTCACTTCTCCTATCAGCTGTACTTTTCCTGATCTCAACTGTGATCCCACAGCAGACAACTGTCCCTGGTAGCCTGACAACTTGGTCTGGCCCCTTCCTTTTTTGTCCCAGCCTGGAGAGGGCTGTCCTCGCCAAGAAGGACATCAGTCCCAGAATCTCAGAGCCATGACTACCACAGAACCATCCTGAGCATCAGTGTTCCATGGCAGTGGTTGACCTTTGAAATGAAGCTTCACCACACTCCCCAGCTGGCCCTGAAACACTTTCTTTTATTTTGGTTTTATTTGAGATGGAGTCTCACTCTGTTGCTCAGCCTGGAGTGCAGTAGAGCAATCATGGCTCACTCCCAGGCTCAAGTGATGCTTCCATGTTAGCCTCCCAAGTAGCTGGGACTACAGACACGCTCCATCACACCTGGCAGTTTTTTAAATTTTTTGTCAAGACAGGGTCTCTCTGTGTTACCCAGGCTGGCGTGAGCCACCACGCGTATCCCCGAACCACTATCTTATCACAGAGAGCAAAGCAAGACAAAGGAGGAAGGTTCCCATAACCCTTCCTGGAAAACATTGTCTCCTCTTCCTTAGTGCCGTGTTATTTCCTTCATACCAACTGCAATACTCCTATTCTTCTGATGTAAATAAGAAGTGTGAGTATACTTTTCAATCATAACTTTGTGGTTAATAGCCAGAATATCATCGCATACTTTGGAATATTTTCATTGTTTCCGAGTGCAGCTGTGGTTGTTGGAATGATTGGTAGGGGCTACTGGCATTTGGGGACTGAATGTTATAGGGAGGCAAACATCTTTTTCCAGAGTCCTCAAATAAACTGTATTTTCAATACATGTCACTTCGCTTTAAACTGGGGAAGGCTGGTATGTTGCTTCATCTGGGAAGTTATGAAAGACTTACTGACTCCTTTGGACGATCACATCACTTCAGGCCATTCCATTCTTGGATCCCACTCTGACACAACATTCCAGTATCAGTTTGCTTTGTAGCTCTGCATGCTTGGGGGAAACAATGAAGGGAATCCACCTTACCTACCAGCAGGATCTTTTCCAGGATAAGCTATACCGCATACCCCAGCTAGTCCCAAACCACTTGTTATTGCTGTTTCAGAAGGGGTCTGTCGCTCAGCCTGGAGTGCAGTGGAGAAATCATGGCTCACTGCAGCCTTGACCTCTCAGGGTCAAGAGATCCTTCCATCTCAGCCTCCCAAGTAGCTGGGACAACATGCAGGCTCCACCACCCCTGGCCATTGTTTTTTTGTAACAGTGAGGTGTCCTTATGTTGCCCAGGCCGATCTCAAACTCCTGGGTTCAAGCAATACTTACACCATGACCTCCCAATGTGCTGGGGTTAGAGGCATGAGCCACCTCACCGATCCCTGAACCACTTTTTTTTTTTTTTTTTTTTTTTTTTTAATCACAGAAAGCAAGATAGAGGAGGAAGGTCCCTGCAAGTCCTCCTGGGGAAAATTGTGTCCTTCTCCATGCTACCCTGCTATTTCCTCTGCACCAACTCCAACATTCTTATTTTTTTATGTAAACAAGAAGCTTGAGGACACTTCTTTTCAATCATAAACTTGTGGTTTATTGCCAGAATATCTTTGCCCACTTTGGGTCATTTTGGAAATTTTTGAGGGCAGGTGCAGTTGTTGGAATGATTGGCAGGGGCTACTGGCATTTGGGAATTAAGTGTTACAGGGAAGCAAACGTCTTTTTCCAGAGTCTTCAATAAACTGGATTTTCCATACATGTCACTCCCTTTAAACTAAGGGAGGCCTGTATGTTGCTTCATCTGGGAACTTATAAAGACTTATTGACTGCTTCGGAAATCACATCACTGCAGGGTATTCCATTCTTGGATTCTACTCCAACACAACATTCCGGTATCAGTTTGCTTTGTATGTGTCCATTCCCGGGGAAGATAGAATAAGGAGCATGCAACTTACCTATGAACTTGACCATTTCCAGGATAAGCTGTTAGTTGACGGAGAAATTTAAGTGGGAAATGTTGGTAATGTGATCTCTCATGAATTGGTGAACACACTGGCTATGCCCATTGCTGTTACTGATGTTGCAGGTGTATCTCCCTCACCAGGCTCCCAGTGCCTTCCTGAAGGCTGGAAACATATCCGGTAGATGTCTGTATCCTCAGGATGGAACAGAGGATCTCACATGCAGAAGGAGGGCAGGGAACACTTGTGGAATTGCAGTAATCTCTACATGGTTGGATGAACAACCCTGAGTCATGGTGATGAGCCCCATGCATGTCAGTCTGCAGAGGGTGGAGAGAATGCCACAGGCCTCTGCCTTGTGAGCCATGCAGCAGAGTGAGATGAACCTGCAGTACTAATCTCAGTTACACCCTTTAAGTGTTCCAGATGTAAGCAGCCTATTGATTAGGGTTCCTCTGTGTGTGTGTGTGTGTGCCTGTGTGTGTGTGTGTGTATGCGCATGTATGTGTGTGAGTGGGTGGAGACACACACACACACACACACACGGTGGGGGAGAGAGAGAGAGAGATAGAGAGAGAGAGAGGTTGAGTTTGAAGACCTAGCTCATGCAACTGTTGCGACTGGCAAGTGCAAATCTCACAGAGCAGGATGTCAGGCTGGAGAGCCGGGCCAGAGGTGATATGAGAGCTCAAATCCAAGGGCAGTGTGAAGGCAGAATTTCTTCATCTTGAGGAGGACCCTAGTCTTCTTCTCTGAAGGACTTCAAGGGACTGGTTGAGGCCCACTCACAGTGGGGAGGTTTGCCCAAATTCTGCTGATTTAAATGCTACTTCTCACGTAAAGAAAACCCTTCACGGAGACATCTACCCTGGTCAAAGTGAACATTTCTCATGCATTGTGATCTAGCAAAGCTGACACATCAGATTTCCCATCATAGCCATCTTATACAAATCCTATTAATGATGAAGGTCTATCTTAGAAAGGCAGAGGACTTCCTAAGATTCTGTATTAAGCATTTTTATCCAGCCCAAGCCACCATTTCTGGCTCAGCACAACTCTGGCCAGGAAGCTGAAGCTGATGTGAACGCCTTCCAGGGATGAGGAAGTAATGGGTTAGTCAGAACGCACAGGAAAGAACAATCCCAGAGGGAACAGGTGATACCCCTGGACAACAAGACTTTACCCTTGTTAGGGCACCCCCAGCAGGACATACAGTCATCAGGCAGAAGCTGGCCAAGGCCTCCATTGTGGCATCCCACAAAGAAACCTTTCCCTCTAGGGTTCCCCGTTCAGTCTAAACAACTGATTTGCATCTTTGGTTTAGGGGAACTGTCAGCAGGCAAGTCAGTTCGGGGTAGTCACTGACACAGGTTTCTTCTCTTCACAAGCATGGATGACATCCCTAAGGTGTTCTGTGCGAAATGTTCGGGAGCTGGGTCACCCTTACTGTCCCATAGTCGCAGCTCGGTGAGGTGTGATCTTGGGTTCAGGATTCAATGAGGTTTCAAAATTGGCCATAGGATATGACTGTGGGCTCCTCACAGGCAGACAGACCCACCATGTGTACTGTCACTGAGTTTCTCCAATTCAGTGTGGTACCCTGGGACCAGGGACACAGTGCTGACACAATGCTAACCTTGCTTTTGCTGCATCTGCAAGTAATTAACCCCTTAGATCCACCTGGGCATCTTGTCGCCTTACCTATCAAATCTATGAATATATGACCAGCTAAACTTACAACTGTACTGGTGATTCTTGTGGCCCCATTACCCGCCACAGGGCTGCTTATGGACTGTGTGAGCTCTTGACCCACTATGATATTGAGTTCTGTGGTGTTGCCTGACCAGAATAGACTTATTGCTCATGGCATCACACACAGCAAACAAGTTTTCAGCACATACTACAGACATAGGTTTGGCCTTGTCACATCTCTGTTATTCACAAATCAACTTCAGAATCCGTGCCATGTCTGAAACCAGCTACATTGCTATTTAATTTACATATTTAAATCAAGTAAGTTTCTGAAGACAAATGTATTTAAGAAGGTAGCTTGATATTCTTACTTGAAATTCCAAAGCACTTATCACATACTAAAGATGTTATTGTAAAGAAAAATGGAATGAAAATATTTGAAAGTTTAAAGGGATTAGGGAAAGATAACTAGTAAATTTCTCGGCAGTGAAATGCCTACCCCCTAGGTTATTTCATTTATTCTTCATAGCAAGTATTTAGTGTAAATATTCTAATTTCAACTTTAAAAATGGGGAAACAGTCCCACAGGACATAAGCATCTTGCCCGCCATCTCAAAGCCAGTGTATATGAGGCAGGATGGAATCCCATGGCTATGTCATGTCATAGCCTGTAAGGAGACCGTGTAGGTAGAATCCAATTAATTTTCCTTCAGCAAATTGCCCTGGTTGCATTTCCCTTTCTTCTACCTAGGCCCTAGTTCTTCCATTCAGCTCTATAGCCTAGGAAATTCTCACATATCTTGTGGCAAGTGGATATCCTAACAAAGGGTGCAGATAAAGAGATACATAGTGGAAGGAATGAAGGAAGAGGCAGGGAGCTTCCATGGCCTCTACAGACATGCTACCCTCCATATGTTCATCTAGACAGAAGCTCCCTGAATCCTGTCCTTTTGGGTTTTGATGGAGGTTTTCATTATATAGGCATGATTGATTCAACTGTCGGCCTGCCACTGGCAATCACCTTGTCCTTCAATTCCTCTCCCTATCCTGAAGGTTGGGGATGGGGCTGAAAGTGCCAACCTGATAATCCCCCATCCTAGAGCTACCCAGGTGTTGCCAGCCATGCGTCAACTCACTAGCATACAAAAAGATGTGGAGATTCTAAAAACTGTAGGAGTTGTATTACAGTAAGCAGGGTCCAGGACCAAATATATATTTCACAATATCACCCATGTGTGTACCAGCTCTATCGGAATGCAAAATTCAAAAATAATACTTTTTTTAATACTGTAAGTTCTAGGGTACATGGGCACAAGGTGCAGGTTTGTTACATAGGTATACATGTGCCATGTTTTTTTGCCGAACCCATCAACTCATCATTTACATTAGGTATTTCTCCTAATGCTATTCCTGCCCCAGCTCCCCAACCCCCAGCAGGCCCCAGTGTGTGATATTCCCTGCCCTGTATCCATGTATTCTCATTATTCAACTTCCACATGTGAGTGAGAACATGCGGTGTTTGGTTTTCTGTCCGTGTGATAGTTTGCTGAGAATAATGGTTCCCAGCTTCATCCATGTCCCTGCAAAGGACATGAACAAATCCTTTTTTATGGCTGCATAGTATTCCATGGGGTATATGTGCCACATTTTCTTAATCCAGTCTATCATTGATGGACATTTGGGTTGGTTCCAAGCCTTTGCTATTGTGAAAATTGCTGCAATAAACATACCTGTGCATGTGTCTTTATAGTAGCATGATTTATAATCCTTTGGATATATACCCATTAATGGGATCACTGGGTCAAATGGTATTGCTGGTTCTAGATCCTTGAAGAATCGCCACACTGTCTTCCACAATGGTTGAAGTAATTTACACACCCACCAACAGTGTAAAAGCATTCCTATTTCTCCACATCCTCCCCAGCATCTGTTGTTTCCTTTTTAATGATCGCAATTCTTTTTTTTTTTTTTTATACTTTAAGTTCTAGGGTACACGTGCATAACGTGCAGGTTTGTTACATATGTATACTTGTGCCATGTTGGTGTGCTGCACCTATCAACTCGTCAGCACCCATCAATTCATCATTTATATCAGGTATAACGCCCAATGCAATCCCTCCCCCCTCCCCCCTCCCCAAGATAGGCCCTGGTGTGTGATGTTCCCCTTCCTGAGTCCAAGTGATTTCATTGTTCAGTTCCCACCTATGAGTGAGAATATGTGGTGTGTGGTTTTCTGTTCTTGTGATAGTTTGCTAAGAATGATGGTTTCCAGCTGCAACCATGTCCCTACAAAGGACGCAAACGCATCCTTTTTTATGGCTGCATAGTATTCCATGGTGTATATGTGCCACATTTTCTTAATCCAGTCTGTCACAGATGGACATTTGGGTTGATTCCAAGTCTTTGCTATCGTGAATAGTGCTGCAATAAACATACGTGTGCATGTGTCTTTATAGCAGCATGATTTATAATCCTTTGGGTATATACCCAGTAGTGGGATGGCTGGGTCATATGGTACATCTAGTTCTAGATCCTTGAGGAATTGCCATACTGTTTTCCATAATGGTTGAACTAGTTTACAATCCCACCAACAGTGTAAAAGTGTTCCTATTTCTCCACATCTTCTCCAACACCTGTTGTTTCCTGACTTCTTAATGATTGCCATTCTAACTGGTGTGAGATGGTATCTCATTGTGGTTTTGATTTGCATTTCTCTGATGGCCAGTGATGATGAGCATTTTTCATGTGTCTGTTGGCTGTATGAATGTCTTCTTTTGAGAAATGTCTGTTCATATCCTTTGCCCACTTTTTGATGGGGTTGTTTGTTTTTTTCTTGTATATTTGTTTGAGTTCTTTGTAGATTCTGGATATTAGCCCTTTGTCGGGTGAGAAGATTGCAAAACTTTTCTCCCATTCTGTAGGTTGCCTGTTCACTCTGATGGTAGTTTCTTTTGCTGTGCAGAAGCTCTTTAGTTTAATGAGATCCCATTTGTCAATTTTGGCTTTTGCTGCCGTTGCTTTTGGTGTTTCAGACATGAAGTCCTTGCCCATGCCTATGTCCTGAATGGTATTACCTAGGTTTTCTTCTAGGGTTTTTATGGTATTAGGTCTAACATTTAAGTCACTAATCCATCTTGAATTAATCTTCATATAAGGAGTAAGGAAAGGATCCAGTTTCAGCTTTCTACTTATGGCTAGCCGATTTTCCCAGCACCATTTATTAAATAGGGAATCCTTTCCCCATTTCTTGTTTCTCTCAGGTTTGTCAAAGATCAGATGGCTGTAGATGTGTGGTATTATTTCTGAGGACTCTGTTCTGTTCCATTGGTCTATATCTCTGTTTTGGTACCAGTACCATGCTGTTTTGGTTACTGTAGCCTTGTAGCATAGTTTGAAGTCAGGTAGCGTGACGCCTCCAGCTTTGTCCTTTTGACTTAGGATTGTCTTGGCAATGTGGGCTCTTTTTTGGTTCCATATGAACTTTAAAGCAGTTTTTTCCAATTCGGTGAAGAAACTCATTGGTAGCTTGATGGGGATGGCATTGAATCTATAAATCACCTTGGGCAGTATGGCCATTTTCACGATATTGATTCTTCCTATCCATGAGCATGGTATGTTCTTCCATTTGTTTGTGTCCTCTTTGATTTCACTGAGCAGTGGTTTGTAGTTCTCCTTGAAGAGGTCCTTTACATCTCCTTGAAGAGGTCCTTGACATCCCTTGTAAGTTGGATTCCTAGGTATTTTATTCTCTTTGAAGCAATTGTGAATGAAGTTCATTCATGATTTGGCTCTCTGTTTGTCTGTTACTGGTGTATAAGAATGCTTGTGATTTTTGCACATTGATTTTGTATCCTGAGACTTTGCTGAAGTTGCTTATCAGCTTAAGGAGATTTTGTGCTGAGACAATGGGGTTTTCTAAATATACAATCATGTCATCTGCAAACAGGGACAATTTGACTTCTTCTTTTCCTAACTGAATACCCTTGATTTCTTTCTCTTGCCTGATTGCCCTAGCCAGAACTTCCAACACTATGTTGAATAGGAGTGGTGAGAGAGGGCATCCCTGTCTTGTGCCAGTTTTCAAAGGGAATTTTTCCAATTTTTGCCCATTCAGTATGATATCAGCTGTGGGTTTGTCATAAATAGCTCTTATTATTTTGAGGTATGTTCCATCAATACCGAATTTATTGAGCGTTTTTAGCATGAAGGGCTGTTGAATTTTGTCAAAAGCCTTTTCTGCATCTATTGAGATAATCATGTGATTCTTGTCTTTGGTTCTGTTTATATGCTGGATTACGTTAATTGATTTGCGAATGTTGAACCAGCCTTGCATCCCAGGGATGAAGCTCACTTGATCATGGTGGATAAGCTTTTTGATGTGCTGGTGAATCCGGTTTGCCAGTATTTTATTGAGGATTTTTGCATCGATGTTCATCAGGGATATTGGTCTAAAATTCTCTTTTTTTGTTGTGTCTCTGTCGGGCTTTGGTATCAGGATGATGTTGGCCTCATAAAATGAGTTAGGGAGGATACCCTCTTTTTCTATTCATTGGAATAGTTTCAGAAGGAATGGTACCAGCGCCTCCTTGTACCTCTGGTAGAATTCAGCTGTGAATCCATCTGGTCCTGGACTTTTTTTGGTTGGTAGGCTATTAATCATTGCCTCAATTTCAGAGCCTGCTATTGGTCTATTCAGGGATTCAACTTCTTCATGGTTTAGTCTTGGAAGAGTGTAAGTGTCCAGGAAATTATCCATTTCTCCTAGATTTTCTAGTTGATTTGCATAGAGGTGTTTATAGTATTCTCTGATGGTAGCTTGTATTTCTGTGGGGTCGGTGGTGATATCCCCTTTATCATTTTTTATTGCGTCTATTTGATTCCTCTCTCTTTTCTTCTTTATTAGTCTTGCTAGTGGTCTGTCAATTTTGTTGATCTTTTCAAAAAACCAACTCCTGGATTCATTGATCTTTTGGAGGGTTTTTTGTGTCTCTATCTCCTTCAGTTCTGCTCTAATCTTAGTTATTTCTTGCCTTCTGCTAGCTTTTGAATGTGTTTACTCTTGCCTCTCTAGTTCTTTTAATTGTGATGTTAGAGTGTCAATTTTAGGTCTTTCCTGCTTTCTCTTGTGGGCATTTAGTGCTGTAAATTTCCCTCTACACACTGCTTTAAATGTGTCCCAGAGATTCTGGTATGTTGTATCTTTGTTCTCATTGGTTTCAAAGAACATCTTTATTTCTGCCTTCATTTCTTTATGTACCCAGTAGTCATTCAGGAGCAGGTTGTTCAGTTTCCATGTAGTTGAGCGGTTTTGACTGAGTTTCTTAGTCCTGAGTTCTAGTTTGATTGCACTGTAGTCTGAGAGACAGTTTGTTATAATTTCTATTCTTTTACATTTGCTAAGGAGTGCTTTACTTCCAATTATGTGGTCAATTTTGGAATAAGTGCGATGTGGTGCTGAGCAGAATGTATATTCTGTTGATTTGGGCTGGAGAGTTCTATAGATGTCTATTAGGTCCGCTTGGTGCAGAGATGAGTTCAATTCCTGGATATCCTTGTTAACTTTCTGTCTCGTTGATCTGTCTAATGTTGACAGTGGAGTGTTGAAGTCTCCCATTATTATTGTATGGGAGTCTAAGTCTCTTTGTAAGTCTCTAAGGACTTGCTTTATGAATCTGGGTGCTCCTGTATTGGGTGCATATATATTTAGGATAGTTAGCTCTTCCTGTTGAATTGATCCCTTTACCATTATGTAATGGCCTTCTTTGTCTCTTTTGATCTTTGATGGTTTAAAGTCTGTTTTATCAGAGACTAGGATTGCAACCCCTGCCTTTTTTTGTTCTCCATTTGCTTGGTAGATCTTCCTCCATCCCTTTATTTTGAGCCTATGTATGTCTCTGCATGTGAGATGGGTCTCCTGAATACAGCAGACAGATGGGTCTTGACTCTTTATCCAGTTTGCCAGTCTGTGTCTTTTAATTGGAGCATTTAGTCCATTTACATTTAAGGTTAATATTGTTATGTGTGACCTTGATCCAGCCATTATGATATTAACTGGTTATTTTGCTCGTTAGTTGATGCAGTTTCTTCCTAGCCTTGATGGTCTTTACATTTTGGCATGTTTTTGCAATGGCTTGTACCGGTTGTTCCTTTCCATGTGTAGGACTTCCTTCAGGGTCTCTTGCAAGGCAGGCCTGGTGGTGACAAAATCTCTAAACATTTGCTTATCTGTAAAGGACTTTATTTCTCCTTCACTTATGAAACCTAGTTTGGCTGGATATGATATTCTGGGTTGAAAATTCTTTTCTTTAAGAACGTTGAATATTGGCCCCCACTCTCTTCTGGCTTGTAGAGTTTCTGCCGAGAGATCTGCTGTTAGTTTGATGGGCTTCCCTTTGTGGGTAACCCGACCTTTCTCTCTGGCTGCCCTTAAGATTTTTTCCTTCATTTCAACTTTGGTGAATCTGGCATTCTGTGTCTTGGAGTTGCTCTTCTCGAGGAGTATCTTTGTGGCATTCTCTGTGTTTCCTGAATTTGAATGTTGGCCTGCCCTACTAGGTTGGGGTAGTTCTCCTGGATGATATCCTGAAGAGTGTTTTCCAACTTGGTTCCATTTTCCCCCTCACTTTCAGGCACCCCAATCAGACGTCGATTTGGTCTTTTTACATAATCCCATACTTCTTGCAGGCTTTGTTCATTTCTTTTTCTTCTTTTTTCTTTTGGTTTCTCGTCTCGCTTCGTTTCATTCATTTGATCCTCAATCGCTGATACTCTTTCTTCCAGTTGATCGAGTCGGTTACTGAAGCTTGTGCATTTGTCACGTATTTCTCATGTCATGGTTTTCATCTCTGTCATTTCATTTATGACCTTCTTTGCATTAATTAGTCTAGCTGTCAATTCTTCCACTCTTTTTTCAAGATTTTTAGTTTCTTTGTGCTGGGTACGTAATTCCTCCTTTAGCTCTGAGAAGTTTGATGGACTGAAGGCTTCTTCTCTCATCTCGTCAAAGTCATTCTCTGACCAGCTTTGATCCGTTGCCGGTGATGAGCTGCACTCCTTTGCAGGGGGAGATGCGCTCTTATGTTTCAAATTTCCAGCTTTTCTGCCCTGCTTCTTCCCCATCTTTGTGGTTTTATCTGCCTCTGGTCTTTGATGATGGTGACGTACTGATGGGGTTTGGTATAGGTGTCCTTCCTGTTTGATAGTTTTCCTTCTAAGAGTCAGGACCCTCAGCTGTAGGTCTGTTGGAGATTGCTTGAGGTCCACTCCAGACCCTGTTTGCCTGGGTATCAGCAGCAGAGGTTGCAGAAGGTAGAATATTGCTGAACAGCGAGTGTACCTGTCTGATTCTTCCTTTGGAAGCTTCCTCTCAGGGGTGTACTCCACCCTGTGAGGTGTGGGGTGTCAGACTGCCCCTAGAGGGGGATGTCTCCCAGTGAAGCTACTCAGGGGTCAGGGACCCACTTGAGCAGGCAGTCTGTCCCTTGCGTCTGTAGAGTTTTCTGCTGCTTTTGTTGTTGTTGTTGTTAACTGTGCCCTGTCCCCAGAGGTGGAGTCTACAGAGACAGGCAGGTTTCCTTGAGCTGCTGTGAGCTCCACCCAGTTCGAGCTTTCCAGCGCCTTTGTTTACCTACTTAAGCCTCAGCAATGGTGGGCGCCCCTCCCCCAGCCTTGCTGCTGCCTTGCAGTTAGATCGCAGACTGCTGTGTTAACAATGAGGGAGGCTCCATGGGCGTGGGACCGTTCCGGCCAGGTATGAGATATATTCTCCTGGTGTGCCCGTTTGTTTAAAGCGCAGTATTGGGGTGGGAATTACCCGATTTTCCAGGTTTTGTGTATCTCAGTTCCCCTGGCTAGGAAAAGGGATTCCCTTCCCCCTTGCGCTTCCCAGGTGAGGCGATGCCTCTCCCTGCTTCAGCTCTCGCTGGTCAGGCTGCAGCAACTGACCAGCACCAATTGTCCGGCACTCCCTAGTGAGAAGACCCCAGTAACTCAGGTGAAAATGCAGAAATCACCGGTCTTCTGTGTCACTCGTGCTGGGAGTTGGAGACTGGAGCTGTTCCTATTCGTCCATCTTGCTCCGCCCCTCCCTAATGATCGCAATTCTAACTTGTGTCAGATGGTATCTCATTGTGGTTTTGATTTGGATTTCTCTGATGACCAGTGATGATGAGCATTTTCTCATGTGTCTGTTGGCTGCATAAATGTCTTCTTTTGAGAAGTGTCTGTTCATATCCTTTGCCCACTTTTTGATGGGTTTCTTTTTTTTTTTTTTCTTGTAAATTTGTTTAAGTTCTTTGTAGATTCTGGATATTAGCCCTTTGTCAAATGGGTGGATTGCAAAAATGTTCTCCCATTCTGCAGGTTGTTTGTTCACTGTGATGATAGTTTCTTTTGCTGTGCAGAAGCTCTTTAGTATAATTAGATCCCATTTCTTTGTTTTGACTTTTGTTGCCATTGTTTTTGGTGTTTCAGGCTTGAAGTCTTTGCCCATGCCTATGTCCTGAACAGAATTGCCTAGGTGTTCTTCTATGGTTTTTATGGTTTTACGTCTTACATTTAAGTCTTCAATCCATCTTGAGTTAATTTTTGTATAAGGCGTAAAGAAGGGATCCAGTTTTAATTTTCTACATGTGGCTAGCCAGTTTTCCCAACACCATTTATTAAATAGGGAGTCCTTTCCCCATTGCTTGTTTTTGTCAGGTTTGTCAAAGATCAGATGGTGGTAGATGTGTGGTGTTATTTCTAAGGCCTCTGTTCTGTTGCATTGGTCTATATATCTGTTTTGGTACCAGTAGCATGCTGTTTTGGTAACTGTAGCCTTGTAGCATACTTTGAAGTCAGGTAGCGTGATGCCTCCAGCTTTGATGTTTTGCTTAGGATTGTCTTGGCTATGCAGGTTCCATCAATACCTAGTTTATTGGGAAGTTTTAGCATGAAGGCTGTTGAATTTTGTTGAAGGTCTTTTCTGCATCTGTTGAGATAATCATGTGGTTTTTGTCATTGGTTCTGTTTATGTGATAGATTACATTTATTGATTTGCGTATGGTGAACCAGCCTTGCATCCCAGGGATGAAGCCTACTTGATCGTGGTGGATAAGCTTTTTAATGTGCTGCTGGATTTGGTTTGCCAGTATTTTACTGAGGATTTTCGCTTTGATGTTCGTCAGGTATATTGGTCTAAAATTCTCCTTTTTTGTTGTGTCTTGACCATGCTTTGGTATCAGAATAATGCTGGCCTCATAAAATGAGTTAGGGAGAAATCCCTCTTTTCCTGTTGGTTGGAATAGTTTCAGAAAGAATGGTACCAGCTCCTCTTTGTACCTCTGGTAGAATTCAGCTTTGAATTCATCTGGTCCTGGATTTTTTTCGTTGGGAAGCTATTAATTATTGCATCAATTTCAGAGCCTGTTATTGGTCTATTCAGAGATTCACCTTCTTCCTGGTTTAGTCTTGGGAGGGTGTATGTGTCCAGGAATGTATCCATTTCTTCTAGATTTTCTAGTTTACTTTCATAGAGGTGTTTATATTATTCTCTGATGGTAGTTTGTATTTCTGTGGGATCAGTGGTGATATCCCCTTTATCATTTTTTATTGCGTTTATTTGATTCTTCTCTCATTTCTTCTTTATTAGTCTTGCTAGCAGTCTATTTTGTTGATCTTTTCAAAAAACCAGCTCCTGGGTTCATTGATTTTTTTTGCAGGGTTGTTCATGTCTCTATCTCCTCCAGTTCTGCTCTGATCTTAGTTATTTCTTGCCTTCTGTTAGCTTTTGAATTTGTTTGCTCTTGTTTCTCTAGTTCTTTTAATTGTGATGTTAGGGTGTTGATTTTAGTTCGCTCCAGCTTTCTCTTGTGGGCATTTAGTGCTATAAATTTCCCTCTACACACTGCTGTAAATGTGTCCCAGAGATTCTGGTATCTTGTGTCTTTGTTCTCATTGGTTTGAAAGAACTTCTTTATTTCTGCCTTCATTTCGTTATTTACCCGGTAGTCATTCAGGAGTACGTTCTTCAGTTTCGATACAGTCTTGTGGTTTTGAGTGAGTTTCTTAATCCTGAGCTCTAACTTCATTGCACTGTGGTCTGAGAGACAGTTTGTTGTGATTTCTGCTATTTTGTATTTGCTGAGAAGTGTTTTAATTCCAATTATGTGGTAAATTTCAGAACAATTGCAATGTGGTGCTGAGAACAATGTATTCTGTTGTTTTGGCGTGGAGAGTTCTGTAGATGTCTATAAGGTCCGTGTGGTCCAGAGCTGAGTTCAAGTCTTGGATATCCTTGTTAATTTTCTGTCTCATTGAACTGTCTAATATTGACAACAGGGTGTTAAAGTCTCCCAGTATTATTGTGTGGGAGTCTAAGTCTCTTTGTAGGCCTCTGAGGACTTGCTTTATGAATATGGGTGCTCCTGTATTGGGTGCATATACATTTAGGATAGTTAGCCCTTCTGGTTGAATTGATCCCTTTACCATTATGTAATGGCCTTCTTTGTCTCTTCTGATCTTTGTTGGCTTAAAGTCTGTTTTATCAGAGACTAAGACTGTGATTACAACCCCTGCCTTTTTTTCTCTTTCCATTTGCTTGGTAGATCTTCCTCCATCCCTTTATTTTGAGCCTATGTGTCTTTGTACATACGATAGGTCTTGTGAATACAGCCCACCGATGGGTCTTGACTCTTATCCAATTTGCCAGTCTGTGTCTTTTAATTGGGGCATTTAGCCCACTTACATTTAAGGTTAATATTCTTATTTGTGAATTTGTTCCTGTCATTATGATGTCAGCTGGTTGTTTTGCCCATTAATTGATGCAGTTTCTTCATAGCGTCAATGGTCTTTACAATGTGGTGGTTTTTGCAGTGACGGGTACCGGTTGTTCCTTTCCATGTTTAGTGCTACCTTCAGGAGCTCTTGTAAGGCAGGCCTGGTGGTGGCAAAATCTCTCAGCATTTGTTTGTCTGTAAAGAATTTTATTGCTCCCACACTTGTGAATCTTAGTTTGGATGCATATGAAATTCTGGGTTGAAAATTCTTTTCAAGAATGTTGAATATTGGCCCCCCACTCTCTTCTGGTTTGTATGGTTTCTGCCAAGAGATCCGCTGTTAGTCTGATGGACTTCCCTTTGTGGGTAACCTGACCTTTCTCTCCGGCTGCCCTTAACATTTTTTCCTTCATTTCAACCTTGGTGAATCCAACAATTATGTGTCTTGGAGTTGCTCTTCTCGAGGAGTATCTTTGTGGTGTTCTCTGTATTTCCTGAATTTGAATGTTGGCCTGCCTTGCTAGGTTGGGGAAGTTCTCCTGGATAATATCCTGAAGAGTGTTTTCTAACTTGGATCCATTCCCTTGTCACATTTAGTAACACCAATCCAAGGTAGATTTGGTCTTTTCACATAGTCCTATATTTCTTGGAGGCTTTGTTCATTTCTTTTCACTCTTTTTTCTCTAATCTTGTCTTGCGTTAGTTCGTTAGTTTAATCTTCAATCACTGATATCCTTTCTTCCACTTGACCGAATCTGCTATTGAAGCTTGTGCATGTATCACGAAGTTCTCGTGCTGTGGTTTTCAGCTCCATCAGGTCATTTAAGGTCTTCATAACACTGTTTATTCTAGTTAGCCAGTCATCTAACCTTGTTTCAATGTTTTTAGCTTCCTTGTGATGGGTTAGAACATGCTCCTTTAGTTTGGAGAAGTTTGATATTACTGACCTTTTGAAGCCTTCTTCTGTCAACTCGTCAAACTCATTCTCCATCCAGTTTTGTTCCTTTGCTGGTGAGGAGCTGCGATCCTTTGTAGAAGAGGCTCTCTGGTTTTTGGAGTTTTCAGCTTTTCTGCCCTGGTTTCTCCACATCTTTGTGGTTTTATCCACCTTTGGTCTTTGATGTTGGTGACCTACAGATGGGGTTTTGGTGTGGATGTGCTTTTTGTTGATTTTCATGCTATTCCTTTCTGGTTGTTAGTTTTCCTTCTAACAGTCAGGCCCTTCAGCTGCAGGTCTGTTTGTGTTTGCTAGACGTCCACTCTAGACCCTGTTTGCCTGGGTATCACCAGGCAAGGCTGCAGAACAGCAAATATTGCTGCCTGATCCTTCCTCTGGAAGCTTGGTCCTGGAGGGCCACCCACCTGTATGAGGTATCTATCGGCCCCTACTGGGGGCTCCCAGTCAGGCTACACGAGGGTCAGGGACCCACTTGAGGAGGCAGTCTGTCCGTTCTCAGAGCTCGAACGCCATGCTGGGAGAACCACTGCTCTCTTCAGAGCTGTCAGACAGGGACGTTTCAGTCTGCCGAAGCTGTCTTCTGCCTTTTGTTCTGATATGCCCTGCCCACAGAGGTGGAATCTAGAGAGGCAGTAGGCCTTGCTGATCTGCGGTGGGTATGCCCAGTTCCAGCTTCCCAACCTCCTTGTTTAGGCTGTGAGCACAAAACCGCCTACTCACGCCTCAGCAATGGCGGACACCCTTCCCCTCGCCCAGCTGCAGCATGGCAGGTGGATCTCAGACTGCTGCGCTAGCAGTGAGCAAGGCTCCGTGGGCATGGGACCCATCGAGCCAGGCACAGGAGGGAATTTCCTGGTCTGCCAGTTGCAAAGACTGTGGGAAAAGTGCAGGTACAGACTGTCACAGCTTCCCTTGGCTAGCAAAGGGAAATCCCCTGGCCCCATGTGCTTCCGGGGCGAGGTGAACCCCTCCCCTGCTTAGGCTCTCCCTCCGTGGACTGTACCCACTGTCCAACCAGTCCCAATGAGATGAACCAGGTACCTCAGTTGGAAATACATAAATCACCTGTCTTCAGCGTCGATCTCGCTGGGAGCTGCAGATCGGAGCTGTTCCTATTCGACCATCCTCCAAAAATGATACTATTTTTTATTAAAACAGTCTCAGTCACCCAGACTGGAGTTGCAGTGGTGTGAAAATGGCTAACTGCATCCTCGACCTCCTAGGCTCAAGGGAACCTCCCACCTCAGCCTCCAGAGTAGTTGGAGTATACACCTACAAGCATACACGCATCCATTCATTCAGAGTAGCTGGAGTATACACCTATATACATACATGCATACATGCATGCATTCATTAATTTATTTTTGTAGACAGGGGGTTTCACCATGTTGCCTAGGCATATCTGAATCTCCCCAGCTCAAGCCATCCTCATGCCTCGGCATCCTGGTGTGTTGGGATTACAGGCATGAGCCATTGCACCTGGGTAAAATTTCCTATAGTGTCTTGTATGTGACTATAAATGAACAAAAGATGTGCAAGACCTCTTTGAAGAAATCTGTAAGACTTTATTGAGATTTTTTAAAGTCAAATATCTCAGATACATTCAGTTTGTACTTTTTCAGCTTGTCTTCATTTAAACCTGTGGTTGCCCTTCCCCTCCAATAGAAACATAACAGGAGGGAACATTACTAGCAGAACTGTATTCAGATGAAATTAAAGGTATGCAAAGGACACCAAAGTTTACTTTTATACAATGGACAAAACCCAGAAGCCTCAGAGTCACCCTATGGCTAACATTCAATGACTGTGAAGATACACTTCCAAGGGTACATATTTGCAACATTTTTTAACCACACCCTGCTTTTAGTGCTAGAAGGAAACAAAAAGACAGTCCGAGTTCAGAACACGTTAAATCAAGTGGACCTATTTAAAAGGTGCTTAAAGTCGATAGCAAACATTATGTAGAGTTTTACTCAAAATACGACCAGGACATAAAAAACCTAAGCAACAGAAGGAATTTGTGAAAAATGTATAATTTAATGTTTTGGCTTGAAACCATGGTCTTGATGTCCAATAGGCTCTTGTAAAAAGTCTGAAAATTATCTTTTGAGAAAACATTTAATGTCACATTAGGAAATACATAAGTGAAATGAATAGAAAAACCAGTATTACATTAGTTTTTTCTCTATTGTGCAGAAGTGCAACAATATTGCTTTGGGCTAGTTCACCCTTCTGTGTGTGTGTTGTTGTTTCTTTTTTAATAGAGTAATCATTTGCATCAAGTTTTCACCTATAGTCCTCATGTCAATATGCATAATGACACTTTTTTCACGGGAAAGTATTCCTGTTTGTATAATTAATTAAATGGTCATATAAGTTTTAAGGTATCAGGATCATTATTGATAATAAAACGTGAAAGAGTTGTACATGATAACCAGTGTGACAGAAAAAAAAATGGAGAGGTAAAGGAAAACGGAGAGTAAGGCGTCTGGAAAAGCTAAATATTTGCTTCTAAAAGTAACTGTTTTGAGGGACGACCAGCAAATTTCACAAGCTCATGCACAGTCTTTGTGATGTTCAGATATTTAGGTATTAAGGGATACATTAAATAATGTAGGTGTTCCTAGCATGTCAATCATTTCATCCATACTCTGAAAATATTAGTGTTCAAGAATGTATTCCCTGTCAGTTATGCCGTACATTCAATTTCTCTGTCTTGTTCATATTCCGTGTTGTGCTTTTTCCATTTTCCTCAAGATTGTTTAAGCTACCGGATGCTCTCTTCCTAGATATTTCGCAAAAGAACGATCTATTAAATGTATTACTTTTGGATTAGTTTTACTTTTGTTAATGATTCATACTTTTCATTTACTGCCTGTTTCCTTTCCCGTTAAGTTTCTTTTGTGACTCTTTTTTTTCTATTTCTTAGTATTATTTTCTTGTGTCATGTAATTTGCTGTCTATTTTAATAGGATATGTATATAATGCTATGACTCTCCTAAGAATACAATTCAGGATGGTTTGATAGGCTCCAGGAAATCGTCTACAAGCTATCTTTTAATCTAAATAGACGAATGGAGTGGTTCAGCAGTGTGGAGTAAAAACATTTAGATAATTTCTCCCCTATAGGTGTAGTGCTTCCTTTAAATTCAGAAGTTCTTCTAATTAAGTCAGCAATTTGGAAAACATGTGTGAAAAATACTTATGTGGACTACTCAGGACTTAGTATGTTATAGACTTTGAATTTTAAATCATATCATCTGATGACTCAAGACAGAAACCTGTAATACATAACCTCTGATGTCGTTAGAGGTTACCATATGTGTCTTCAATCTAATTACACACAGTAGGTCATGAAGACTGAAAGGATGGCAGGGAGCATGCTTAGCACAGGCATCTTATAACCACCTTGAGCATGACTAACCTACATGCACGCTCCCTACTTCATGGGTCACAAAAACCTGACTGTCTCTATCGATTTTATTACTCCGTCATTCATGGCTTCACTACCAGAAGACTTTAAAATGTAATCATTGGCTCCCGCGAGGCAGGAGGTTCACCCCTGTAATCACTCCCAACATTTTGGGAGGCCGAGGCAGGTGGGTCACTAGAGGTCAGGATTTCGAGCCCAGCCTGGCCCAACATGGTGAAACCTCATCTCTACTAAAAATAAGAAAAATTGATGGGTGTGGTGGCAGGCACCTGTAATCCCAAATACACGGGAGGCTGAGGCATGAGAATCACTTGAACCTGGGAGGCAGAAGTCTCAGTGAACCGAGATCAGACGACTGCACTCCATCCTGGGCGACAGAGTGAGACCTCATCTGAAAAATAATGCAGTCATTGTTTAAGAGCCTGACAGAATTCAAGATTTGACAAAATCCAGGAACTCTCATGAAGGTCTCCATATGGGAAAACAAGCATCAAGCAGAGTGCCTGCCCATTTTCCTAGAAGCAATGAAATCTCAACTCAGATATTTTAATTGGACTAAAGCTGATTGTTATGATAAACAAATCATGAAAATCAGACTATCTGTATATTCTCTCCAACAGAACCAGAGCATGCAGAAATCAGAGCTGAAATGGATTTTAATCTATCTGATGTGCATTCACTACTTTCAATAAAAGCAAAAATGGGTGTAGGATTGATGTGATTTGTCCAGAATCTCATAAATTATGTTGGAACAGGCACTAGAATCTCCTTCAGTTATCAGCATATTTCATACAAAGTGGTATTATAAACGCATTATTTATTTGTGAGAAACAGAAATTACAAAATAATCTGAAATTTTTTAGTTGTTGGTTATACTCAGAAGTAACAAAATGCTTTGCTATTTGATGAATCAATATGGCTTTGGCCCAATTTGTGTCTGTATCTGACAGTGTTTCAGTTTTGCAGTCAGGCTTCTGGGGTCTGAACTACCTTCCAAATAAAATCTGCATTTGAATTCTGCTTTTATAGGGGCAGTAATATTCTCTCTGTTTATTTTCAAAAGTATAATATTGTGGCATACAGAAAGCACACAATTTTGAATCTTAACGGATAACATGCCTCCTTCTGGCATTTTAAATTGCTCTGATTTTGGCAGAATCTTCCCCTGGACATCAGGACCATCTCCGCATTCATCCCCAGTCTATGACTGAGACAGCTCCTGGAGATCAGCTTCCAGGTCGGGCACTAAAAAATACCAAGGATGTCACCTGGAGCAGTCAAATAGGAATGATAAACAAGAAACTGATCCTGTTCTTTTCCTCAGTGTTATGCAATAAAAGCCTATAAGCTACTGGGGTAACAAATGTGATGCAAAGATGTCCCACCTTTGTTTTCCTGTATTATGATACCTTATCTTAAATGACAATCTGAGGATAAGTCTCAGCACACCTACATTTCCCATACTTTACCATTGTGTATTATAAACACACAGCTACCTAGGAAAACCGAAGACGGCCTCACGGATAGCATTTTAATCGTAACTTAAATGTAATTTTCTGAAGGATTAGATCAATGTATTGGTGAGCCTATGACAAATCTTATGGTCCTGACACTCATCCCTTGTTGAGGTATCTTGAAAATGTTGCGGTTAAACTTTATTAAAGTTATTCTTAGGTTGAAAGGCCCTATATGTGACTTTTTATACATGAATGCCATTTAGAAAAAAAGTACGAAATATAACAGCAAAACCACTGTCTTCCAGTGGGAGTACGGGAACTGAAGTGCAAAGAAAGTAACGGGCATTGCTGACAGTCATATTCTGGAAACCCCTTAACAGGGAATTGCTGAAACAATGCATGGCCCAAATTGGGTCTCTAAGTAGTTTGAAAATGCTGTCTGTTGAGGAAACAGTTTCTGTTTCATGATAATCTTATTGTACTTGGAGTTTTCTAATTATAAAAATATTGAAACAGCTTTTAAAAGCCCCCTCAAAATCCTACAAATATAGTTACCTATATTTGGTGGGTGGCCATTGTCCTGAATTATCCAGTTTTTACCAAACATACGGTCAAAATATAAATCAAAGGAAACAGTGGCTGTCATTCATTGGCCTCTTTTCTGGAGTTGCTATCTTGCTTCACTGAACTGCGTTTTGCCCTGGACCAATACCAAATTACCTTATAGTACAGACACATTTGAGTATTAAGCATTTTTATGCAAAATCATTCACATTTTGTGAAATAGAGGGTGGGAAGAATGCAAACCTTGGAACAAAATGTGAATTCCTTCTACATGAGTCAATTGTTCTTGGTAAGTCTCAACCTCTGATTCTCAGTTTTCTTATTTATTTATTTATTTTTACTTTTATTTTTGGAGACGGAGTCTCGCTGTGTCACCGAGGTTGGAGTGCAGTGGTGCGATCTTGGCTCACTGCAACCAATGCCGCCCAGGCTCAAGCGATTCTCCTGCCGCAGCCTACTTTGCAGCTCAGATTACAAGTGTGTGCCACCATGCCCAGCTAATTTCTGTATTTTTAGTAGAGACGGTTTTTCACCATATTGGACAGGCTGGTCTCGAACTCCTGACCTCAAATGACCTGGCCGCCTCGGCCTCCCAAAGTGCAGGGATTACAAGCGTGAGCCACCACACCTGGCCTCAGTTTTATTTATAAAATGAGGTTAACATCCCTTTGCAAATGGGCTTTATTCAGGGTGTTATAAGGTAGGGCGACTTGCACTCCACATGCTATTAAAGGGTGCTTACAACACTGTGAACACCGTGGCTGAGAAGATCTCATTGCAACATCCTAATAATATCAAGTTAAACTAGTGAAATAATGGACATTTTTGTATAACCAATTAAATGGTTTTATCTGTTTTAGGAAGGACTGTATTTTCAAGCATATAAAATGCATCTCGAAGAAAAAGAGAAGATTAATCATATCCAGGGGCTGCAGGAAGCTGCAAACTATACCCGTCATGTTTCCAGCCAACCCTCAGCAAATGTTTGAGATCCTTTCCTACTGTTTTCTTTCCTCCTCTTACTGGTCATGGCATAAGGCATGATGCACATATAGGCCTCCCCCCATGCATAGACATTCTTTCTTTCCCTTCCCACCACCTTGAATCTCAGCTGCACCCTGATCTTCTCTCTTCTGACCAGGTGTATGATCCCGATTTTCAGCTGGTGGTTCCTCTTGTTGAGGCTCTGGCACACTGGGCTCCTGGGACAAGGGGGTTTTGTGTGTGCATGTGCAGATAAAAAATTTTCTTATCAATGCATGTCAATAATATGAATATAGAGATCACACAGATACTTTTGATCATATGCATGTTTAAAGTCATGCTGCAACACTATCCCAACACTATTCCACATACTTATTCTTCATTAGTTACTCTTCCCATGGAGAGGTCACTCTAAGACCATTACCCTCAATGGCTTTGGAAGCCATTTTAATTTATGTTGGGTAGAATGGGTGTAATGTGCTATGAATAAGCATGAGGAGGAAATCACTAGTCAAATCTGGGGAACACAAGTTCACACATCGAGGCAAAACCAGTATGTATTCCTCTTGGGTTACTGTTTCCTTCATGAGATTCTGCAATGGTTTTCTGGCAACATGGGAGACCTTTATCAGTGCATCTATACCAGTTCAACAACACTATCACACACAACAAAATTCTGCTAATAGAAAACATCGAATGTTAAGTCACTCACAAGCATAGGCCCAATCAGCTGAGCAAGTCGTAAACACCGTCTTGGTCTATATCGTCTTCCTCACCAACTGATATTTCAGTCTGCAAACAGAATAGTGTGCAATTTGGGAGGCCAAGGTGGGTGGATCACCTGAGGTCAGGAGTTCGAGGCCAGCTTGGCCAAAATGGTGAAACCCCGTCACTACTAAAAATACAAAACTTAGCCGGGCTTGGTGGCAGGTACCTGTAATCCCAGCTATTCGGGAGGCTGAGGCAGGAGAATCGATAAAACCCAGGGGCAAAGGTTGCAGGCAGCTGAGATCACCCCATTGTACTCCAGCTGGGGCAACAAGAGCAAAACTCCGTCTCAAGAAAACCAAACCAAACCAATCCAAACCAAAAATCAAAATACTGTGATTGGAAAAATGCACGTGAGAGGGTACTAAGTCCATAGCCAAATGTTAACTTGCAATTTTTAAAAATTTGGTAATACATTGAAAAGTAAGTCAGAGAGCATGTATAAGTGTGTATGCCTTCTGAATCAAATACTTGCCCAGCCAGTTAAGTTCATCAACCTAGCTGAGCAATGCCTTGGGGCTTAGGGCAAGAGACACACGGTATTTCCATTGAAGTTTGGTTTCACAACTGGATTCTCCATCGTGAGACATTTAGGAAAATACAGCTTGAGAGTTCGAATTAAAGTGCCCACGGCTTTTGTCATGCACGCATTTGCTAGACCCATTTCCCCCCACAAAAATCGAGTTTTGTTGGAATGCAGAGCCTCGTCCGCACATTCGAACGTCCAAGACGAAGTTGAAAACGTGCCACACAGCACTGGGTGGTCCTCACAGGTCGGGCGCCACTGGGAGTCACTATACAAACCTTGCAGTGGTGGCCATCAGTCCCGAGTGTTCCCACTTTGCATTCCCCTTCCTTACCGCCCACGCCTCCCAGCCCCGATCCCCCTTGAGGAGTCCTGTATCTGTCCTTTGTTGGGGTTTCCAGGCGTTTCTGGGACTCGAATACTGCCAGCAGCACCCCAGCATCGCCCCAGCTTCACTTAACCTCCGCCCACTCCGAGGCCCTCCTTCTTCTTTCGTTCTGACTCCGACAAGACAAGAAGGCCCGTCATAGTCGCGGGGCCGCATGAGAAGGACGACAACATCAAAACTCTTCTCCCTCAGAGTCACCAACCAAGCTGCCCGGCCCTCTGGAACCCCAGTGTCTCCTGGAGTGGTCCAACCCACGGGAAGCCCTTCCGCTTTCTCTCACACTCACTGACACTTCAACTTCTGGGATCTGCGGACCTACCTGCTGTGTCATAGTTGGCAAGAAAGAAGTCACGACGTTTCTTTCCACAGCTCTGCAGGGACAGAAGGCAGACAGCAAGGCACATGGGTGGCAGGAGCTTGTTTAGCAAGGGGCATGCCCACGGAGTCTGCCACTTGCAGGGCCGACCATGGTTTTCCTGCTGTTCTCACACCCGCACCCACAGGGTGTTTGTAGTGGAAAGAAAAGGACTCAAGGGAGTTTTTGTTTTTCTTTGCCCAATCTCATGCATTGAGAAACGTTGGGAACACACAGTCCTATGTCACCCTTAATGGAGGATGTGTCTCAGAAAAAAGCCTGTTGTGAAAGAAATAAACTATTTTTATATCGTTATTTATAAATGCTTTTCTTTTTAGACAGCGTGTCACTTTCTTGCCCAGGGTGGATAGCAGTGGCATGACCATACCTCACTGAAGTCTGGATCTCCTGGGCTCAAATAATCCTCATGCTGCAGCCTCTCAAGTGGGTGGTACTACAGTTGCGAACACCACACATGGGCAGTTAATTCATTTTTTAGAGCATGGTCTCACTCTGTTTCCATGCTGGTCTCGAATTCCTGGACTCAAGCGATCCTCCCACCTTGACCAATCTTTAAACATGCTTTGATTAATCACTTTTATTCCTCTGGTTCTCAGTTTTCTGCCATGCTTCTAATGAATGCAATGGAATAAAATCCTCTGCAGATTAAATATATTCACACATGCTAAATCATTTGGGAGGTGTGTTATTGAACATTTACATCTCTGGACTGGTGACTGATTTGCCTGAATATACTCATAAGTCATTCAGACAATATATGTATATTCAGAAATATACATAGATATCGATGACAGGATCTAGGCGCAGTCTACTGTGACATGATGTTATGTGGTGGTGAATAACCGGATCATATACTGTACTCTCCAAATATTAGCCAAAAAGTCAGTTTGTAAGACAGGGCTGATATTATTTGCATAATGCTGTAAAAGAAAGCACTACGAGGGCGGAGCAAGATGGCCGAATAGGAACAGCTCCAGTCTCCAACTCCCAGCGCGAGCGACACAGAAGACCGGTGATTTCTGCATTTTCAACTGAGGTACTGGGGTCATCTCACTAGGGAGTGCCGGACAATCGGTGCTGGTCAGCTGCTGCAGCCTGACCAGCGAGAGCTGAAGCAGGGCGAGGCATCGCCTCACCTGGAAGCGCAAGGGGGAAGGGGATCCGTTTTCCTAGCCAGGGGAACTGAGACACACAACACCTGGAAAATCGGGTAACTCCCACCCCAATACTGCGCTGTAAGCATACAGGCACACCAGAATATATCCCACACCTGGCCGGGAGGGTCCCACGCCCACGAAGCCTCCCTCACTGCTAACACAGCAGTCTGCCGCGATCTATCCGCAAGGCAGCAGCGAGGCTGGGGGAGGGGCGCCCGCCATTGCTGAGGCTTAAGTAGGTAAACAAAGCCGCTGGGAAGCTCGAACTGGGTGGAGCTCACAGCAGCTCAAGGAAGCCTGCCTGTCTCTGTAGTCTCCACCTCTGGGGACAGCGCACAGCTGAAGACCAACAGGGGAAGTAGCGGGAGCCGGTGCAGACGCGAATGACTGTCTGACAGCTTTGGGGAGAGCCGTGGATCTCCCAACGCGGAGGTTGAGATCTGAGAACGGACAGACTGCCTGCTCAGGTGTGTCCCTGACCCCTGAGTAGCCTAGCTGGGAGAAATCCCCCACTAGGGGCAGTCTGACACCCCACACCTCACAGGGTGGAGTACACCCCTGAGAGGAAACTTCCAAAGGAAGAATCAGACAGGTACACTCGCTGTTCAGCAATATTCTATCTTCTGCAACCTCTGCTGCTGATACCCAGGCAAACAGGGTCTGGAGTGGACCTCAAGCAATCTCCAACAGACCAACAGACAGTCCTTCTGACTGTCAGAAGGAAAACTATCAAACAGGAAGGAGACCTATACCAAAACCCCATCAGTACGTCACCACCATCAAAGACCAGAGACAGATAAAACCACAAAGATGGGGAAGAAGCAGGGCAGAAAAGCTGGAAATTCAAAAAATAAGAGTGCATCTCCCCCTGCAAAGGAGCGCAGCCCATCGCCAGCAACGGATCAAAGCTGGTCAGAGAATGACTTGGACGAGAGGAGAGAAGAAGGCTTCAGTCCATCAAACTTCTCAGAGCTAAAGGAGGAATTACGTACCCAGCGCAAAGAAACTAAAAATCTTGAAAAAAGAGTGGAAGAATTGACAGCTAGACTAATTAATGCAGAGAAGATCATAAACGAAATGACAGAGATGAAAACCATGACACGAGAAATACGTGACAAATGCACAAGCTTCAGTAACCGACTCGATCAACTGGAAGAAAGAGTATCAGCGATTGAAGATCAAATGAATGAAATGAAGCGAGAAGAGAAACCAAAAGAAAAAAGAAGAAAAAGAAATGAGCAAAGCCTGCAAGAAGTATGGGATTATGTAAAAAGACCAAATATACGTCTGATTGGGGTGCCTGAAAGTGAGGGGGAAAATGGAACCAAGTTGGAAAACACTCTTCAGGAAATCATCCAGGAGAACTTCCCCAACCTAGTAGGGCAGGACAACATTCAAATTCAGGAAATACAGAGAACGCCACAAAGATACTCCTCCAGAAGAGCAACTCCAAGACACATAATTGCCAGATTCACCAAAGTTGAAATGAAGGAAAAAATCTTAAGGGCAGCCAGAGAGAAAGGTCGGGTTACCCACAAAGGGAAGCCCATCAGACTAACAGCAGATCTCTCGGCAGAAACTCTACAAGCCAGAAGAGAGTGGGGGCCAATATTCAACGTTCTTAAAGAAAAGAATTTTAAACCCAGAATTTCATATCCAGCCAAACTAAGTTTCATAAGTGAAGGAGAAATAAAATCCTTTACAGATAAGCAAATGCTTAGATATTTTGTCACCACCAGGCCTGCCTTACAAGAGACCCTGGAGGAAGCACTAAACATGGAAAGGAACAACCGGTACCAGCCATTGCAAAAACATGCCAAAATGTAAAGCCCATCGAAGCTAGGAAGAAACTGCATCAACTAACGAGCAAAATAACCAGTTAATATCATAATGGCAGGATCAAGTTCACACATAACAATATTAACCTTAAATGTTAATGGACTAAATGCTCCAATTAAAAGACACAGACTGGCAAACTGGATAAAGAGTCAAGACCCATCAGTCTGCTGTATTCAGGAGACCCATCTCACATGCAGAGACATACATAGGCTCAAAATAAAGGGATGGAGGAAGATCTACCAAGCAAATGGAGAACAAAAAAAAGCAGGGGTTGCAATCCTAGTCTCTGATAAAACAGACTGTAAACCATCAAAGATCAAAAGAGACAAAGAAGGCGATTACATAATGGTAAAGGGATCAATTCAACAGGAAGAGCTAACTCTCCTAAATATATATGCACCCAATACAGGAGCACCCAGATTCATAAAGCAAGTCCTTAGGGACTTACAAAGAGACTTAGACTCCCATACAATAATAATGGGAGACTTCAACACTCCGCTGTCAACATTAGACAGATCAACGAGACAGAAAGTTAACAAGGATATCCAGGAATTGAACTCATCTCTGCACCAAGCGGACCTAATAGACATCTATAGAACTCTCCACCCCAAATCAACAGAATATACATTCTTCTCAGCACCACATCGCACTTATTCCAAAATTGACCACATAATTGGAAGTAAAGCACTCCTCAGCAAATGTAAAAGAACAGAAATTATAACAGACTGTCTCTCAGACCACAGTGCAATCAAACTAGAACTCAGGACTAAGAAACTCAATCAAAACCGCTCAACTACATGGAAACTGAACAACCTGCTCCTGAATGACTACTGGGTACATAACGAAATGAAAGCAGAAATAAAGATGTTCTTTGAAACCAATGAGAACAAAGATACAACATACCAGAATCTCTGGGACACATTTAAAGCAGTGTGTAGAGGGAAATTTATAGCACTAAATGCCCACAAGAGAAAGCAGGAAAGATCTAAAATTGACACTCTAACATCACAATTAAAAGAACTAGAGAGGCAAGAGCAAACACATTCAAAAGCTAGCAGAAGGCAAGAAATAACTAAGATCAGAGCAGAACTGAAGGAGATAGAGACACAAAAAACCCTCCAAAAAATCAATGAATCCAGGAGTTGGTTTTTTGAAAAGATCAACAAAATTGACAGACCGCTAGCAAGGCTAATAAAGAAGAAAAGAGAGAGGAATCAAATAGACGCAATAAAAAATGATAAAGGGGATATCACCACTGACCCCACAGAAATACAAACTACCATCAGAGAATACTATAAACGCCTCTACGCAAATCAACTAGAAAATCTAGAAGAAATGGATAATTTCCTGGACACTTACACTCTCCCAAGGCTAAACCAGGAAGAAGTTGAATCCCTGAATAGACCAATAGCAGGCTCTGAAATTGAGGCAACAATTAATAGCCTACCCACCAAAAAAAGTCCAGGACCAGATGGATTCACAGCTGAATTCTACCAGAGGTACAAGGAGGAGCTGGTACCATTCCTTCTGAAACTATTCCAATCAATAGAAAAAGAGGGAATCCTCCCTAACTCATTTTATGAGGCCAGCATCATCCTGATACCAAAGCCTGGCAGAGACACAACAAAAACAGAGAATTTTAGACCAATATCCCTGATGAACATTGATGCAAAAATTCTCAATAAAATACTGGCAAACCGGATTCAGCAGCACATCAAAAAGCTTATCCACCATGATCAAGTGGGCTTCATCCCTGGGATGCAAGGCTGGTTCAACATTCGCAAATCAATAAACGTAATCCAGCATATAAACAGAACCAAAGACAAGAACCACATGATTGTCTCAATAGATGCAGAAAAGGCTTTTGACAAAATTCAACAGCCCTTCATGCTAAAAACGCTCAATAAATTCGGTATTGATGGAACGTACCTCAAAATAATAAGAGCTATTTATGACAAACCCACAGCTAATATCATACTGAATGGGCAAAAACTGGAAAAATTCCCTTTGAAAAGTGGCACAAGACAGGGATGCCCTCTCTCACCACTCCTATTCAACATAGTGTTGGAAGTTCTGGCTAGGGCAATCAGGCAAGAGAAAGAAATCAAGGGTATCCAGTTAGGAAAAGAAGAAGTCAAATTGTCCCTGTTTGCAGATGACATGATTGTATATTTAGAAAACCCCATCGTCTCAGCCCAAAATCTCCTTAAGCTGATAAGCAACTTCAGCAAAGTCTCAGGATACAAAATTAATGTGCAAAAATCACAAGCATTCTTATACCCCAGTAACAGACAAGCAGAGAGCCAAATCAGGAATGAACTTCCATTCACAATTGCTTCAAAGAGAATAAAATACCTAGGAATCCAGCTTACAAGGGATGTAAAGGACCTCTTCAAGGAGAACTACAAACCACTGCTCAGTGAAATCAAAGAGGACACAAACAAATGGAAGAACATTCCATGCTCATGGATAGGAAGAATCAATATCATGAAAATGGCCATACTCCCCAAGGTTATTTATAGATTCAATGCCATCCCCATCAAGCTACCAATGAGTTTCTTCACAGAATTGGAAAAAACTGCTTTAAAGTTCATATGGAACCAAAAAAGAGCCCACATTGCCAAGACAATCCTAAGTCAAAAGGACAAAGCTGGAGGCGTCACGCTACCTGACTTCAAACTATACTACAAGGCTACAGTAACCAAAACAGCATGGTACTGGTACCAAAACAGAGATATAGACCAATGGAACAGAACAGAGTCCTCAGAAATAATACCACACATCTACAGCCATCTGATCTTTGACAAACCTGAGAGAAACAAGAAATGGGGAAAGGATTCCCTATTGAATAAATGGTGCTGGGAAAATTGGCTAGCCATAAGTAGAAAGCTGAAACTGGATCCTTTCCTTACCCCTTATACGAAGATTAATTCAAGATGGATTAGAGACTTAAATGTTAGACCTAATACCATAAAAACCCTAGAAGAAAATCTAGGTAGTACCATTCAGGACATAGGCATGGGCAAGAACTTCATGTCTAAAACACCAAAAGCAACGGCAGCAAAAGCAAAAATTGACAAATGGGATCTAATTAAACTAAAGAGCTTTTGCACAGCAAAAGAAACTACCATCAGAGTGAACAGGCAACCTACAGAATGGGAGAAAATTTTTGCAACCTACTCATCTGACAAAGGGCTAATATCCAGAATCTACAAAGAACTCAAACAAATATACGAGAAAAAAACAAACAACCCCATCAAAAAGTGGGGAAAGGATATGAACAGACATTTCTCAAAAGAAGATATTCATACAGCCAACAGACACATGAAAAAATGCTCATCGTCACTTGCCATCAGAGAAATGCAAATCAAAACCACAATGAGATACCATCTCACACCAGTTAGAATGGCAATCATTAAGAAGTCAGGAAACAACAGGTGTTGGAGAGGATGTGGAGAAATAGGAACACTTTTACACTGTTGGTGGGATTGTAAACTAGTTCAACCATTATGGAAAACAGTATGGCAATTCCTCAAGGATCTAGAACTAGATGTACCATATGACCCAGCCATCCCACTACTGGGTATATACCCAAAGGATTATAAATTATTCTACTACAAAGACACATGCACACGTATGTTTATTGCGGCACTATTCACAATAGCAAAGACTTGGAATCAACCCAAATGTCCATCTGTGACAGACTGGATTAAGAAAATGTGGCACATATACACCATGGAATACTATGCAGCCATAAAAAAGGATGAGTTTGCGTCCTTTGTAGGGACATGGATGCAGCTGGAAACCATCATTCTTAGCAAACTATCACAAGAACAGAAAACCAAACACCGCATGTTCTCACTCATAGGTGGGAACTGAACAATGAGATCACTTGGACTCGGGAAGGGGAACATCACACACTGGGGCATATCATGGGGAGGGGGGAGGGGGGAGGGATTGCATCGGGGAGTTATACATGATATAAATGATGAATTGATGGGTGCTGACGAGTTGATGGGTGCAGCACACCAACATGGCACAAATATACATATGTAACAAACCTGCACATTATGCACATGTACCCTAGAACTTAAAGTATAATAAAAATAAATAAATAAATAAATAAATAAATAAATAATAAAGAAAGCACTACTTCAACAAAGGCACTAATATGTCAGATGAAGAGACTTAAGTATCTTTGTTCTCACTTTGAAATCTGGTGTAAAGTGGGTCTTCTAAAGTGGCGGACTGTTTGGTTGGAGTTAGGTGGGATTCATAATGATTTAGGATTGGCGGAGCCAAGAAGACAAAGATTTTTAGGCAATGGTCCAATGTGTTTTGGGGTTGAAAAATGTCATTTGACACTTTTGACTGAAGATTTGATGGATCTTTCAGGCAGTTGCTGAAATGAACAGGAAAGTTCATTGCAACTTTTATTTTCCTAGGCAAGAGATTCCTATATTAGTAAAGTTATGTTGATGAAGCCAGTGGTGTATAAGCTCTCCTCAGTGTAGACTGTAAGCTGTGTGCATGATTCCTGTTCTTACTACTTTTGTAATACTTAGCAGCTTAATGTGGGAAATAGTATATGGAACAGAAGGATAGGAACGCGGCCCTGACCAGAATGCAGATTTTTATAAATAAATTACAATATATTGCTGAAATGACTCCTATATATTCCATTTACCTGGGCTTCTTCTAGGGAAACACCTTGAGTTGGAAAAGAAAGGTTGCTCAATCTCTCTCTCTCTCTTTCTGTCTCTCTCTCTCTCTCTGAAAAGGAACGTGAGTAGGAGTGGTGGTGTTTCAAATATTTTTTTAAATGGTGAGAGCAGTTGTAATCATGACGACTTAATTAATTTACCTTTTATCTTTTTATTCTTTCTTGGCAAGGGCAGTGTCATTATTAATTTTTACTTTATTTTGTTTCTTATTAACCCCAGGTTTTAATATAGTGCACTCAGAAGTGCTCAAAGAATGGGAGACAGTGATTTCTGGACTCACAAACTTTCTGTGAGCAACTGGTTAGCAAATGGTCATGTCATCAGATGGCTGGACTGGACGGTACTGTTTCACACTGTATTAGTTAGGGATCTGTAGGAGGACAGAACTGATGGATAGATGTGTATGTGAAGCAGGGTTTATTAAGGAGTATTGACTTACACAATCATAAGGCGAAGTCCCAAAATAGGCTATCGGCAAGCTGAGGAGCAAGAAAGGCAGTCTGAGTTCCAAAACCTCAAATATATTGAAGCCAGCATTGCAGCCTTTAGTCTGTGGCCGAAGGCCCGAGAGCCCCTTGCAGATCACTGGTGTAAGTTCAAGAGCCTAAAAGTGGAAGAACCTGGAGTCTGATGTTCGAGGGCAGGAGGCATGCAGCATGGGAGAAAGCTGGAGGTTGGAAGACTCAGCAAGTCTAGTTTTCCATGTTCTCCTGCCTGGTTTATTCTGGTGACGCTGGCAATTGATTACATGGTGCCCACCCAGACTGAGGGTGGGTCTACCTCTCCCAGTCCACTGACTCAGATGTTAATCTCCCTTGGCAACACACTCTCAGACACACCCAGGAACAATACTTTGCACCTTTTGACCCAATCAAGTGCACACTTAATATTAAACATCACATGCAGACCTGGACTTTAATGATTCCTGAGTGGCCTCACTCCAGCTTCAAAGGGCAGGCTTGAATTTCTTGCCAAATTTGAACTTCCTGCTGCCATTCCTGTGGACTATAACTCCGGACCTGCTGGATGAGTTCAAAGGATCATATTAGGATTGGGATTGGGAAAGTTATGAAGGAGCCCTTGTGACAAACAGGAAGCAGCAGAAAGTATGAAAGACATTGTAGAGACAAGAAGAATTGCCTGATACATGACCCTACAGCAACTCTCTAGCTGCTAAGGGAGGAAACAGAGCTGGGACCAACACAACCAGTCTACCTGTGAGGGGGCTCAATTTCCCACATGACCAGAGCTTCCCATCCTCCATGCACGGGAATCTATGACCAACTTAGATTTCCACAGGATGGTGGATGGGTGGGACAAAGTCTACAGATTCCGAGCAGCTGGCAAGTTTCAGGGTACCAGAGTAAACACTGTCACCTGAGCTCAGATTGCTTTGTGGTTGAGGTCAAATTATTTACTACCTACCATGTTCAGTGCAACTCTCCCACTTGCCTCCTAAAATTGGAGCACAGTAGGGAAAGGGAGGTCCCTTTGCGTTCATAGGGAGGTCCCCGCGAATGCAGGCAATGCATGGCGTTCACCTATGCTGCAACCCAAGGAAAGCCTCCACATGATACCAAGAGGACAAGAGGTCACATATACTTTCTGTCCCTTTTGCCTGTGAGTTCCCATCTGTCCAAATAAGACTTCACCTGTGCAAAAGAGACACAGATATCTCCAGATGAAACACGCATTTCATCAGTAATAGTATATTTTGTAGTAGCTTTTGTGGCCCATATCCAAGATGACATTTTTGTCTAAAAATACTGAATTGCTAAGGAGGTGGACAAAACTGAGTTCTAATGTGGTTTTGCATATATTCTACAGCAACATTTATCAACTATTCGAGATGTTCTCTGAAAAGGCTTTAATTATCTCTAAACTGGTTTTTAATCCATGGTCGATCATAAGATTAATGTCGTCAGCCAAAAACAGCATTTAAAGAACGGAGATAAAATACATTGCTAAATAGCGTTCGCTGCATATAGAATATACAAATACACTGCATATCCCCATGCACATACATATGCTTATTTGCCTAGTCAGCTATATATAAACTTTGTATTTTTCACACAGTGTCATAAAAGAGTTTGAACGTCACTACTTTAGCGGTTATCAGACAAAACGTTTACAGGCCATTTCTGTAGCCATCTATGAAGATGATGGATTAAGATGTGCTCAGAATAAGTTCACAGTTGTCTGTGTTCTACATAATGTTCTACATAATGTTCTACATAATGCTTGAAATGGCACTCGGTGATGTTTAAGTTGGTCAGTTTTACTGCAGGGTGTGTTCACGTATGTGCTTCTGCACTCGTCTGATGATGCTTTGATATGTCTTCTTTTATTTCCCCCTTTATTATTGACTGGGTCTTATGGTTACTATTATGTAATTCATTAGTATCGTGACAGGGACATCTCTGGTACTCAGTGTTAATCCACTTCACGTGAAATTTGCAAATGCTTTCAAGCGTGAATACTTTATCTTACCAACTTTCCTTAAGTACTTCAAGGAGCTGAATGCAATTCAATATTAGTAGTTGATGTTAGATCATACTGAGCTATAATCCTGCTAAACCGCTAATCATACTAACTTGTTATGCCTCAGCTTTTATGTCACCATAATGCTTAGATAAATGACACAAAGACCAAAACATAGAAGGACGGATTCTGAGATATTGACTTTTTTTTAAATTTCCAAATTTTACTTTAAGTTCAGGAGTACATGAGCGGGATGTACAAGTTTGTTACATAGGTAAATGTGTGCAACTGTGATTTACTGCACAGATCATCACATCACCCAGCTATTAAGCCCAGCATCCATGAGCTATTCCTCCTGATCCTCTCCCTCCTCCCACCCCTGCCCTCCAGTACGCCCCAGTATGTGATTCTTCTCCCGTGTGTCCATGTGTTTTCATCATTTAGCTCCCACTTATAAGTAAGAACATCCAGTATTTGGTTTTCTGTTCCTGCATTAGTTTGCTAAGGATAATGGCCGCCACCACCATCCATGTCCCTGCCAAGGACATGAGCTCATTCGTTTTATGGCTGCATAGTATTCCATGGTGTATATGGACCACATTTTCTTGATTCGGTTTATCATTGAAGGGATGGACATATGGAATATCACAAAGACACTAGTTCCTTACTGTGGGAAATATCCCACTGTGATGGGGCAGACAGACAAAGAGAACAGCAGTTGAAGTGCACAGGAGAAACACAGGAAAGGAAACCAGAAAAATAAAAAACAACTAATGTAGTTGCCACGAGACAGGACAAAATAACACAATTTCTTAAAAGATAATCTTGTTCCATTGCCTTTGCCTCTTTTCTGAAAATCAACTTACTAGGTTGTGAGTCTATTGCTGGACTCTACCGGATTTTGATCTGTAGATTTTCCCCCAATACCACACTGTCTTGAATACTGGAGAAGTAACACAATTGCTATATGCGGCTGGATGATTAAAAATCATAATGAATAGCTTCATTCAATGCTCCTAACCCAAGGCAGCGCCCTCACCTCAGCTGAGGATCCCATGCCTCCCACCTTCTTAGGGGCTCTGCTCCTGCACTGATCACTCTTCTCTCCTGAACCATTGATGGCTCCCTTTATATTGGATCAGTCCCCAAGCCAAGGGGGAAGTCACATTCTTCCAACTCACTGATAACATAATTAATCAATGAATAAAATAGAATTAATGTGAATCTTAACATCACGTAGGGTGAATTCCCCCAAGTTACACTTCAGAATTGGTTTAGATATTCTGGTTCATTTTCCTTTGTAGAAAATTTTGAAAATGGACTCCAGTGAAGTGTGTTGCACAAGTTCAGGCAGTTTTCCTTTGCAGGGCAGCAGACACATGTGTTCGTAGCTACAGAAGGACATGGGGGAAGAACGTGAGTTTTCCCGTAGCTTGGGGAATGATCCAATGTAGAGGGAGCAGTTGATGGTTCAGGAGAGAGGAGTGATCACTGTAGGAGCAAAGCCCGTGACAAGGTGGGAGGCATGGTATACTGACCTGAGGTGAGGCGGCTGGCTTCAGTTAGGAGTATTGTATGCAGGAGGGCAGCAGAGAATGTCCATGAATCACTGAAGGTGAGGGCGGCCTTGGGGGTTCCTGACACGGTGTCAGCAACTATGTGATTCACCAGCAGGACCCTGACTCACTACGATATGGTGAAACTTTCTTTGATTAAAGGAAGAGTGAAGGGGTAGAGATGATGAAGCTGTCACTCCTGGGAGACTATGCATTTCCCCATGGTATGAAGCAATAGCCGAGCTGTTGTCTATTATGAAAAATACACGTTCTCACAGCATTTAACAATAATCCCTCCAACTGGAAGAGAACTGGCTCACTGGATCCCTCAACCACTGTTCTGTGCAGGGCAATGTATGGAGGAAAAGTGCAGCCTGGTGCTGGCTTTAATTTTTGTTTTCTCCTGCAGGCAGGCAGAGACAGGACACAATTGTTGCCAACGAACTTTCAGTAGGTCAAAAATCCTGAACGTTTGAATTGCTGTTTCCTCCAAGTGGGAGGGGAAAAAATCAGTTTCCTGGACTTCAGCAAAGCCTTAGATAAACCTTAAACCTTAGATAAAGGAAAAATAAGTGAGAAAAAGGCCCCGGGCAGTGGCTCATGCTTGTAATACCAGTATTTTGAGAGGCTGAGGGAGGAGAATCACTTGAAGCCAGGAGTTCAAGACCAGCCTGGGCAACATAGTGAGACCCCTGCTCTACACAATTTTTAAAATTAGCTGGGCATCATGACACGTGTCTGTAGTCCCATCTACTCAAAAAGGTAAGACAGGAGGATCGCTTGAGCACAGGAGTCCTACGTTGTGATGCACTATAAGTCGTCCTGTTTACTCCAGCCTGGGCAAAGGAGAAAAACCCTGCCTCAAAAGGGGGATGCTGGTTTGTGAAGACACATTCCAGCCTTGTCTTCACCTGGGCTGCCACTGCTGCAGCCCCCTCTCAACATTTGAGGCAGGATCTCTCTTGGCCATGGTACTTGTAAGTGTGTTAATGTTGAATTTAGTGCTAGGGGTTTGATGGAAATTACAATGAGATAAAGAAAACGGCCCCAGTTGTAAAATGCCTTTGCATTTTGTGGCTGTTAAATCTGGATGTGTGATATCGATGGACGGGATCCAGCAGTTTGACTAATTAACGCAGCTGTCACAAGCAAGGAATTCATCTTTTCTACACTTGTCACCGGATAAGTGATAGAGACAAAAGGGATGGAGGTTACACAAACTGAGTTTTACAATTATTACAAATTCAGGATTTCATCATGACCATTTCATAAATATGATGACTTTTCACCACATTTCTATTATAATGTGTTTTCTGAACATGTTTAGTCCCTTCTGCTTACAACCCTTCCAGAATAAAAAACAAAAAAGTTTTGAGGAAGAAACGGGATGATGAAAGAGATAAAAGCTTTTCATCACAGAATACTCCATGCTGATTTTTTAACAATTGGAGAAAGCAGAAAACCTGGTACATGAGGAGAGGCAAGGGAGGGAAGGAAGACATTGGTTGTCTCTGTTTTTCAAAACTGTTCCTGGAAACTCTCCAGTTTTCCTCAAGAAATACTTCCCATGCAGGCTTTCCAAGCTGCTGTGAGTCAACGCTGAAATCACACTGACTGATGAGCCATGATCACCTTACAGGTTTTCATGGAAATCAGTTACCAGTTGACAGATTTAAATGTGGAATAACACAGCCTTAACAAATCATAGAAGTGTGAATTGATTGAGTTTGCAGCATGCATAAAAAGCATTTTTTTAAAAATGGCTAACATGGGAAGATCACTTGAGGCTGTATATTTGAAGGCAGCCTGAGCAACACACTGACACACCTCATCTGAAAAAAAATTAAATGGATTAGGTGGGCATGGTCATGCCACTGCCCTCCACCTTCAGCAACAGAAAAACACCCTGAGAAAAAGACATGTGTAAATATAGACATAAAATTCTTTATTTCTGTCACAAAAAGTCTTTCTGAGACACACTCTGCACTAAGGGTGACGTGGGACTCTCTGTTCCCAACGTTTCTGGATGCACGAGAATGGTTGGGCAAGACACACGCACAGACACACACACACACACACAAACACACACACACACAAACACAGACACACACACACATACACACACAACAGCTCTCGCATCCCTTGCTTTCCACTACAAACACCCTGGAATTTGGGTGTGAGGACAGCAGGAAAACCCTGGTCGACCCTGCCTGTGCCTGACTCTACTATAAAGACACATGCACACGTACGTTTATCGCAGCACTATTCACAATAGCAAAGACTTGGAACCAACCCAAATGCCCCATCAATGATAGACTGGATAAAGAAAATGTGACACATATACACCATGGAATACTATGCAGCCATAAAAAAGGATGAGTTCATGTCCTTTTCAGGGACATGGATGAAGCTGGAAACCATCATTCTCAGCAAACTAACACAGGAACAGAAAACCAAACACTGCATGTTCTCACTCATAAGTGGTAGTCGAATAATGAGAACACGTGGACACAGGGAGGGGGATATCCCACACCGGGGCCTGTTGGGGGATGGGGGTCTAGGGGAGGGATAGCATTAGGAGAAATACCTAATGTAGATGACGGCTTGATGGGTGCAGCAAACCACCATGGCACGTGTATACCTGTGTAACAAACCTGCATGTTCTGCACACATATCCCAGAACTTAAAGTATAATAACAATTTTAAAAGAAAGAAAATGGTTCACAGCAAGGTGAGGTGGCTCAGACCTCAAATCTCAGTACGTTGGGTCATCGAGGCATGAGGATTGTTTCAGCCCCAGAGTTCAAGACCATCCTGGGCAACATAGGGAGACCCTGTCTTTACAAAAAACTTAAAAAGTATATACCCAGGCATGGTGGAACACGCATGTAATTCCAGCTACTTGTGAGGCTGAGATGGAGGGATTGCTTGAGTCTGGGAGGTCAAGGCTGCAGTGAGCTATGATTTCTCCACTGCACTACAGGCTGAGCAACACAGTGAGAGCCTGTCTCAAATGAGACGAAAAGAAAAGAAAGTGCTTCAGGGCCAGCTGCGATGGGTGATGAAGCTTCATTTCAAAGGTCAACCACTGCCATGGGACACTGATGCTATGGATGGTTCTGTAGCAGTCATGGCTCTGGGATCCTGGGACTGATGTCATTCCACTCGGCGAGAGCAGCCCTCTCCAGGTTGGGACACAGGAGGAAGGGGCCAGGCTAGATCAACAGGCTACCAGGGACACCTGTCTGCTATGGAATGGCAGATGGGATCAGGAGAAGGACAGCTGAAAGGAGGAGAAGGGAGACGCACTGCTCAGGCGAGGGGCCAGTCTCCTAAAAAGGGAAGTCATTGGCCTTAGTTAGTGTCATTGCTCTAGGCCCCCATGGAAGCACATGATGGTGCAAGAAGGAAATCAAGGCTGATGGTAGGGGGACAACAGCTTGCATCATGTCCCATCCTATGTGTTCAGTGGCCCTTGAGAGAAGCCCATGCCTTTGGGGGATCTAAAAGGTCATTTTCTGACACAACTCCATTCACCACCCATGGGGAGCAGGGATTTGAGATAGACTGAGGCCTCTGGGGAGAAAAGCCAGTAAGAGTTGTGAGGTCTTCTCATAAGATGCACTGCCTTACCTGTATGGTGAGTCTCACACTGTGTTCCTCATGTCCTGTGTTGCTGTGTGCTCTGAGGTCATTCTTCTCAACCTCATGTCTGTCCTGGGAGGAGTGGATATATTTCAGACAGTCTTGCTACCTAAGGGATTTAATAAATTTTCTTGAAGTTCCCTAGGCTGGGCAGTAAATTCCCAGATCCTAGGACACGATTGTGGCCACACTACATGAGCTTCCCTGGGTGTGATTCCTGGAATCTGCATTTTTAACAGATCTTGGGTTCTAACTTTCATAGAAACTTGTCTGAGAGTGGCTAGAGCAGGGGAATAGTCTGCTTTCCCAGCTCCACAGCTTCTTTCTCCTTTGTGAAGGTATAGAAGGGACAGGTTTGTAGTATATAAAATTTTAAAAATTTATGCATGCCCTATTTCATAGTTAGTGCTTTTTGCATCCTGTCTATCTTTATCTTACATGATGCCGCAGGTTCCCTTACATTTTCCTCTACAAGTGTTGTAACATTAGCTTTCACATTGAGTTCTATGAAGCATTTTGAGTTAACTTTTGTGTATGGTGTGAGGCAATGGTTGAGGTTCATTTGTTTGCATGTCAATGTCCAACTCTTCCAGCACCACTCCTGGAATAAAACATCCTTCCCCACTTAATTATCTTGGCACTTTATGGAAAAATCCGTTTAACTTGAATGTATAGATCTAGCTTCCGACTGTTATGCCTTTTCTTCTGCCAATATCACAGTAAAAACTGTGATTAGCACAGTTGTCAAATGCATCTCGATATCAGATAATGTGAGTCCTCCAATATTCTTTGTCCTTTATAAAATTGTTAGATTATTCTAGTCCCTTTGCTTTCCCATATAAATTTTGAAGTCAGCTTGTCATTTTATAGCAACAGGAGGCTGCAGGGATTTTGATTGGTTTACATTGAACATACAGATTATTTGGGAGTAACTGACATATTAATTCTGAGTCTTGCAATCCTTTAACGTGGCATGTCTCTGTATTTATTTCAACGAGGTTTCATATTTTTCTCAAATGTTTTTTAGGCTTCTGAGCACGGGTCTTACACATATTTTGTGAAATTTTACCACTACATATTTCGTGGGGGTTTTGCTGCTATATTAAGGGATATTGATTTTCAATTTTCAATTGTTTGTTGCTGCCATATAAAAATAACATTGACTTTTCATGCTCATCTTCTACCATGTTACTTTGCTAAACTCACATATGGGGAAATTCCATTTGGCTATAATGTAAATCTTTTTATATTGCTAGTTTTGAACTCTGGTTAATTGTTTTATACAGAGTTTGTGTCTGTTCGTGAGTTACATTGGTCTGTCATGTTATTTTCTCATAATGTTGTCTGGCTTCGATATCAGGCTGGTGCTTGCTCTGTAAAATGCTTTGGAAAGTGTGGCCTCTCCTCAATTATCTTGAAGTGTGTGGAGAATTGGCATTATTTCTTCCAGAAACATTTGGCGGAATTATCCAGTGAAGTCATCAGAAACATGAGGTTTAACTGAGAAATATCTTTACTGTATTTCTTTGTTGCTTTTAGTGAATCCAATTCCTTTAATTGATATATGGCTATATATGTCATTTATTTGTTTTTTTAACGTTGAATTTATATCATTTTTTGTGGGTATTTAGTAGGTGTATATACCTGTGGGATACTTGACATGTTTTGATGTAGCTTGCAATTTGAAATGAGAACACAATGGAGATTGAGGTATTCCTCCTCTCAAGTATTTATCCACTGAGTTGCAAATAATCCAATTATACTGTTCACATTATTTTAAAATGTACAGTTACCCCCTTTTTTTCTTTTTAGCACTTGTCCACTGTTTATTCATTGGAAGGAAGGCCCGGTCCTAGGTAGACTCAACCTCTCCTGAGGAACTGCGGAGCCAAAGGCAGGAGGCTTCCAGAATGCTTAGACTCTGATCCCCCTTACTATCACCCTGAGGCTTGTCTCACCAAAGCCTTCTTCTGTCCATAGTTGTCTCACTGGGTCTACAAGGGAATCCTCCCACAAGTCTGGGGTCCAGTGTGGTCACTCCTGATGGATGTCAAGAAGGGGAAGGCCAGGAACCTAGGGAAATACCTCGTTTGGCCCTACCACAACTGGCCAGAGCAGGACAAACATGCCATGCCGTGTGAGAAGCCCAGTTACCCAGATGGAAGGAAAGTCAGTCCTGGGGGGTGGTGGAAGGGGCCAGTCACAAATCCTGGACAGGTAGTGACCTGGGCTCCACAGGTGAGCTGGGCTCTCATGGCTTTCCCTGCCTTTGGAAAAAAGGAGGAGCAGAAGTTTTCTGTGGAAAAAGCTTCCTTTCCTTCCAGAAGTGCTGTTTTATGGCAGCTGTTTTGGCAGTGAGTCTTGTGTCTGTGATGAGGCTGGGTCCTACTCTTGGCCATGCTCTACAGAAAATGATGGAGCAGGGCAAACTGTCCTCAATGAATGTACACCAGAATGGCCTAGACGTGAGCCACACCTTCAGAAACCATGCATGCTCCGAGAGCGCTACAGCATCAAGTAAGGCCTATGGACGGTCCCTAACTGAAGGGGATCAGGGAGGTCTCTGGGTCGAGGTACGGGTCTCTGAGAAGAGGGTGAGAGCCCAGCCTACTGCCTGGAGTTCTGGCCTTGGGAAAGGACTGCAGAGGGCCCAGGAATGGGGAGGCTTTCAGGGATGTCCAAGGGGCTCTGAACACCTCTGCTCCTTCCATGAGGGCAAGGAAACGTTGCGCACCCGGACTGCCACCTTAATGTGCTTCCCACAGCACTCAATTGATGGGGCAAGGATGCACAGGAGACCCGCCGCCCCCGGCCAGTGCAGTGACCCTGCTGCTCACAGTGCCTGGCTTCCCCACTGCAGGGTTCTGACTCCTCCAGAATGATCCTGCTCCTCTCCTCTGCACAGGAGGCAGAGGCACGTCCCTGCAGGGCACAGAAACCATGTCCTGCCAGAGAGGAGACATCCCACAGCAGGGACTCGGGCTCAGGGCCAGCATCGTGTGCAGACTGGGCCAGGAATGACCTTGGGAGAGAACATGGGAGCCCCTTCTTCCAGGGGCCACATTCGACTAAGATGAATTGACCCCCATGAGGATCTGCAGGATCTTGTCCGAGGCAGCCTCGTTGGGAAGGGCAGTCTGATCCTGTACAGAGTGGGCCCCCAGCACTACAGACTGAGACCCTAGTAGGCTCTCCTCACTCCACCAGCCGTCAGCCTTCATGGGGCAGGTCCTCCCATGCCTGCTGTCCCCACAGACCCCTTTTGGGCTCATCCTGAGGCTCTGGGATGTCTGCCTTCTGCAGAGTGAGCACATGCTCACAGCCAGGACACACGCGGCATTCAAAGGGCACAGAACCTTGTCCCCATGTGCCTGAGGGTGCTGGGGGAGCACAGAAGACACACCTCAACTGGCCTCAAGGCAGCACTTGCACTGCCCACACGACCCTGTTTTTCCCTCTGTGCTCTGGCCCAGAGGGAAGGCCAAGGCAAGTCAGGCCTGCTGAGCTGCACAGGGCACCGTGAGTCCTTCTAGAAACTGAGCCCACCCCGGACACCACGCAGATGAAAGGCAGGAGTGCGGTGAGCACTCCGCTGCGTGGGCCTTCCCTGCGTCTGTGGCCTCCTGTGCACAGCTGGACCCCAGTGTTGTCCAAAAAGGGCCCAGCACTGCCCTGTGGGAGGTGCCCAGGACAGAAATGAGGTGAAGGCACAGACCGCTCCCAGGAGACCCCACCTGGCCTGATGTGCAACCCCATTCCTAGAACATCTCCTGAAGCTGTCCCTGTTTGACCCGTGGGAGTTCCTTCAGGTCATGCTGTCTCAGGCCTGGGCCCTTGAGGACCACGTGGTGCTCAGGCCCCCATGGCCAAGTTGAGAAGGACACACTGCGACCTGCATCCCACGTGGGCTCCAGCCTCCCGAGTCACCCTCTGAGGCATTAAATCATGGGGACTGCCCAGGACCCTCCATCCCTACTTCCCGGGCCTTCCTCCTTTTCCTCTTCCTTCTCAAAGAAGTTTCTGAAAACAGGCCGGTTGGGACCCAGGGCAGGTGGTAGACTCGCCTCAGTGACAAGGCAGGGGATGAGGGCAAGACCCCTCCAAGCCCCTCTCCCACACCCTTCCCCTCCTGGCCTAGAAGAACCCTGGGGGGCACTGGATGGCTCCATCCCATCTGTGTGAGCCTATACCCACAGCTGACAGCACCAACAGGGCCAGAGAACAGTAGGGGCGCCTCACTTACGAGCACCCCTCCGGGGGTGTCAGGAGAGCAAGCCTTGAGCCAGAGAGTGGAAAGAATCAGTGTCTCAGACCCAGAGAGGATTCAGGGAAATGGTGCAGTAGGCCCCCTGGTGTGGGAACTCATGGCATGGCATGGATTGTCCGGGATGCCAGAGGAGTCCAGTGTGCAGGAGCTATGGAGACAAATGCTCATCTTAGGTGGCAAGGGGGGCCAGGTGACAGGTAAGGCCTCTCCCAGCTGAGTTCTGGACCAGGGCTGAAGCCCAGACAGAGCAGCCCTGGGGTGAAGGTATGAGGCCTGGAGCCCCGAGCCAGCCTGAACCCTGGGGTCCATCTCAGGAGCAACCTGAGGTGCCCTGACAGCACCCATGCCCCAGGCTGCACACACCCCTCGCCCTGGGTTCAGCACCCTGAGGGTGCTTCCTCAATGTCACACCAGGTGGGCCACTAGAGACCCCAAAGCTCCAGGGGCCCAGGTGCATGAGGCCCAGCCATGCAAGGAACAAATGGGCTTGGCGGAGAAGTGGACCAAATCTGCTTTTCTTTCAGCCAAACCCGCAAAGATCCCTAGGAAGGTCCTGGGCCTGGAACGACTGTCCCTGGCACCCAGGCCTCGGCGGGCATTCCTCAGCATGGAGACCCTCCCTAAGGGGGATGGGCTGGCCCTCTGTGGTCTACCAGCCCGGGCCCAGAAATCCAGAAGCTGACCCTGAGGCCAAGGCCCAGCAGCATGAGGGGACTTCTGCAGAGCCCAGGGCAGCAGGACACTCTCTGGGGGCTCAGCCACCCAGAGTGCAGCAAGTCTGTTCCTATTTCAGGACAGACCCCGGGATTTTGGGCGATTTCTGTGTCGGTATTCTCTCCCAGAACTCCCCATGTACCTGGGCATCCAGGGCTCATGGTTTCTACAGTGCAGCTTTGAGCAGGCATGCTGAACTCCTATTCCTTCCTTCTGCCCTGGGCACCGCCAGGACCAGCGCACAGGCCCATCCCTGCCAACCCATCAGGACTCCAACAACCAGACCTTGCCCAGCCCACTAAAAACCCAGATGCATTTTGTGGTTGGAAAAAGTCAGAAAAGGTGACCTCAGCCCATGTAAGCAGGCTCCAAAGTGGGCACCAGAGCTGCAAGGAGAGAAGGAGCTCCTGGCAGCACTGGAATAAGCTCTGGCAGGATCCTAGAGTCTGAGGTTCTGTCCTCCTCCTTTTTTTCCCCCCCTTGAGTGCTTGGAATTGTCGCCATTTTACGTGGAGTCTGCATCCATGGACAATCAGTTTATTAGAGAACTTCTCAGCACCCACTTCTGTAGCCACCCTGTGGAAAGCTGGATGAAAGGCACACTGCTATCTCTGCACAACAGTGACCATCCGGATGTCACCAACAGTCAGACACAATTTCTTAAATCTGTCTGAGTAATGGTATCCGCCAGATCACCAACATACAGTATGGTGGCAGCCTTCTCTGTTGGTGAGTCAAGACGACGCATGGTTGAAGCCTGCTTTAGAAGCTTATCTGCTACAGGGTCACTGTTTCCACATCGATCTTTAATATTCTGACCAGCAAGGGGGGTCATCCGGATCTGCAGGCTTCTCATGTCTTTGCAGACAGTCCTCTCCTTTCACCCAGAAAGAACAAATGTAACGCTTATTCCTCAGGCAGTACAGTGTGGTGCGGGCCAGTTTGAGCAGCATCTCACTACTGGATGCGACTTTCCCCTGCAGAACAACTGGCCGTATTCTACCAGGGTTAGAAATTCCTCTGTCCATATCTGCAGTTGCCTTTAAAGGCAAGTCTGTGTCATGAACCTGTATGGGCAGGGATACTCTAGGTCTAAGAGGCAGGTCTGACAGACATTTCCTGCAGGCTTGGCCCCCTTCAGTCTTCCTGGGATGCATGTGCTCCCCAGGGCACCAGTCAAGCACTGAATGGCCTGACACAGAGTTTACATTTTTTTCTCATAGTTCTCCTTGGTCATGTTTCTCTGAAACATGTCTGGCACAGAATGGAGAAATCGGCATCCTCCCAGTTTTGCCTATTTAAGGTGCTGGAACCCAGAGAGGTCACCATCTTGAGAGGGTCAGCAGGCAGCAGTAGATTTTCAGGTGGGAGAGAGGACCACCACAATCCCACCAGACCCAGCTCTCCTTCCTGGTGCTGTTCTTGAGGCCCTGGATAATTGCCTTTCACCACACGTGAGTCATCTTTCTTGAGTCAAGGTGAACCTCACTTCCAAGGGATCCCTATTCTTGTAGGACACTCTGTGCTTCCTGGTCTCTCCGGGAGCTGGTTAAAACTCCATGCTTTTCCATTGGAATACTGAGATAGACAACCTTGAAGTGCAGTTTTTTTTTTACAAGGGTCTTTATTCAGCCATGACATTAATTTCCCACTTGGAAGGAGGACAATAGTCTTATTTTCATCAGTATGTGTAGTGCATGTTCGTGCACAGCATGAACCTTAGAGGAAGACTTCTACGTTGAGATGTGAAACGCATCAAGCGCCTGTGTGGAGTGACTAAAGCTACTCTACCTCTACGAATGTCAGTTTCCTCACCCGTAAAATGGGGATCACACAACGACTCCTTCAAGTTGTTGCCAGAGTTAAATTCACCAAGATATTTAAAAGTACCTAACTACAAGAGTCCACATCATTAACAAAATCACATCAGACTTCAATGCACACAAAAGGAATGAAGTACATGTGTCCAAAGACGAGATGAGCAGCTTTCTAAGCAGCCTGATGAGCATCAGAATGAGATCTATATTTAAGTAGAGTTCTTCACAGCTCCACTGAAGAGGACACACACGGGGGCTCCAAAAAGATAAGCACACGGCCATTGCACAGTCACTGCTGTGGTGTGGGTGGAATCCCTAAAGACCCTCTGAAAAGTTGTTACACAACAGGCTCTCAGGGAACGCTGGAACAAACCAGGCAACTCAGCAGATGCTACCAGGAATTGGGTGAGCAGAGAGGGGTCACGGCCCCAAATTTAAGCAGAAGACGCCAAACCACTAGGAGCTCCTGGCTCTGCAACAGCAGCTGTGGTGGCACCAGGGCCAATCTTCTGAGACAGCTGCTGTGGGATTGCTGAGAGCATGTGTTTTTGCAGCCACACATCCAAAAGCAGTGCACTTGAAAACGGATCAGAAAACTCTCCTCTCCATTCATCTTTGTTTTAAGATGACTGATTATGGATACCCTCACATAGCAACATCACCACCAACACTTGTGGACAATCGTATTTAGAAAATCCCACCTAAAGAGAGAACAGTCAGGAGTAGGATGAGAATATTGAGGGATGGGAGAGAGATGTGGGTACTACACCTCACAGACTCTGTTTGAAACAAGAGAAGAGCCACTGGGCTGTGGTCTCCCTATTCCTTATACTTCCTCATACTGCCACATTCGTAGATGCCACATGGTTTTTGTCCCTTTATTTACAAAGGTGTTGATGAGCCCAGGGGTAATTAACAGTGAAGGAGGAAAATTCTTCACAAAGTACAATAACAGAGTCTAATTTCAATGACCAGGCTTTTTAGGTTTTTTTTTTTTTTTTTTTTTTTTCAGTATCCCACATTGAGGAATCACAAATGAAACCTGTTGGAATGTGTGATATGAACAAAGTCTTATTTTCCTGTAGGTTAACAACTTGACTTTTATGATTAAGGCATAAATGCATTAAAGCTGGTTCCATCCCAGAATCAAAGGAACAGTCTCTGAGGACATACGGAATTTAGGGGCATCAATTATTAAGAGGTTACACGAAACTGGAAGTGCTCCCAGAAGTTTTCATTTTCTAGACAGAAAAATTTAACAGATCAGCCCCACCGAGTAAAGGTACCTCCCTGGCTGCCGTGGGTGATGAGCTTTTCATTCAAAGCAGAGACACAAAGCCTGAGGTGTCTCAAAGGCACCCCAAGTGTTCCACACCTTGAAAGTCACTATCACAAAGCTGGAACACCATCTGTTCCTGAAGGATCAGGTCATGACCTGCGTCTTTGAGACACTGGGCAGTCAGGCCTCAGTTGAGATGAAGCCAGTGATTTCAAGTGTAAAGTGTAAAATGCCCAAAACCTCATCTTTAGGTAGCTATTTGGAGCCCTGTCCACTTAAATGGGTTGGCGAACATGGCCCACCAGACAGACACACACCTGAGCACTGGGGTTTTCTCCTCTGTTCTTAGCATCCCCTGAGTAAACCGGTAATTACCCTCCCTCATGCCTCAGCGTTCACATCCTTGAAAAGGGTGATGGTGAGAGTGACCTTTCCAGGAAAGCAGAGCACATGTCAACACCTGCTAAGCTCTGAATTGGTGATCATTCCACGAGCACTTGAGAAGAGTGTGCATTCTGCTGTTGCTCTATGAATATCAATTAGGCCATGTGGTTTGATAGTGTTGTTCAAGCCTTCTGCATTTATGTATCCTGATTTTTTGTACACTTTTTCTACCAAATTCTCAGAGTGATGTTGAAGTCTTCTACTAAATGCACATGTGTTTATTTCTTCTTTGTAATGTATCAGTTTTCCCTCAAGTATTTTGAAGGTGCCTACATATTCATGGTGTTTCTGTGTTCTGAATCAATGCACCTCTCTGTGATTATGATGTAATGTCCCCACTTTGTCAAACCTTATAATAATCTCTGCTACAAAGTGTGCTTTGTGAGGTATTAATTTGACACTTCGAGTTTCTGTAATTCATATTTGCAGGAAATATCTTCTTCCATCCGTTATTTGTAATTTATTTATTTTTAGAGTGGGGCTCTTATTTTTCAAGATACAGATTACTGATAAATAGACTGTGAAAATCAAGATCCTATTGCAACTGTGCAACAACAATAAAAACACCAAAAAATTAGATGCAGAGGTTAATATACAACTAAAATGTTACACAGAAATCCACAGAATACTTTATTAGGTTCTTCAAAAGAACCTCCATCAAACTCTTTGATAGCCTTCACAGAAAGATATCTTGACATTTAAGTGGTATATCTATATGAAAAATATAATTTTATTCCCCTATTTTCTACAGTTGTCTTTTGGATAAAATTTCCTTTCACAAGAGTGTTCTTTTGCTAAAAATTCTTTGAAAAACGACTATGTAGGATGATCTCACACAGCTCTCTTAGTTTTGAAATTTGGGGATTCAAATGTTCCTCTGTAGATTGAGGAGGAAAAGTAAATACATACATACATTCATATATATATATATATATATATATATATATATATATATATATATATATATATAATGGGAGAGGAAATATTTGTCTCCTGCACTTTTCTATTCTTTTTCTTCCTAGACTAACCAGTTTGTGTTGGTCCTCAGTTGGGCTTTTAATCCAGGGAAGAGTTGCCCTTCTGGAGAGTACATGGATTTAGTGGAGACCAAGGCAGGTTTGAATCGCTCAGAAACAACAGCCAGAATAACTTTTGAAGGGCTGTAAATGAAGATGATTAAAATCCTCTGATTTATGTTACTTTTCACTCAAGTTTCTAAAAGTGACTTCCCATCAAGAGCTGTTTGGCTAGGGACAGAAACGTTTGTCCAGCCCTATTTTTTCTCCCTTTCCTTCTTTCCTTCTTTCTTTCTTTCCGTCTTTCCTTCCTACCTACCTTCCTTCCTTCTTCCCTTCCTCCCTTGCTGCATTCCTCTCTCCCTCCCTTTCTCCCTCCCTTACTTCTTTCCACCCTCCCTCCCTCGCTCCATTTGTCCTTATTTTCGCCCTTCTTTCCTCACTCCCTTCATGCCTCATTCCCTTCCTTCTTTCCTTCTTTTTATAAAAAGAAATGAACTGATATTTTTGAAGTGGAAAGATCAGAAGAGTTCATGATTTTTTGCGAGTTTCCTTTTAACTTTTAGTTTAGGCTCGGGAGTGCATGTGCAGGTTTGTAATATAGGTAACCTCATGTCATGGGGTTTGTTGTACAGATTATTTCATCACCCAGGTATTAAGGCCAGTGCCCATTAGTTATTTTGTTCATCCTCTCCCTCCTCCTAGCCTCTACCCTCTGATAGGTCCCAGCATGTTGGCCCTGCCTGGGTGTTCATGTGTTCTCAGCAATTAGCTCCCATTTATAAATGACTTCATGTGGTATTAGGTTTTCTGTTCCTACATTAGTTTACTAAGGATAATGGCCTCCAGCTCCATCCGTGTTCCTGGAAAGAACATGATCTCACTACTTTTTATGGCTGCATAGTACTCCATTGTGTATATATACCACATTTTAAAAAGTGCAGTCTATAATTGATAGGCATTTAGGTTGATTTCACGTCTTTGCTATTGTAAGTAGTGCTGCAATGACCATAGATGTGCATGTGTCTTTATAATAGAAGGAATTATGTACCTTTCGGTACCGTCCCAGCAATGGGATGTCCCAGCAGGGCCAAATGGTATTTCTGTTCTTAAGTCCGTGAGGAATTGCCACACTCCTTTCCACAATGGTTGAACTACTTTATACTCCAACCAACAGAGTGTAAGCGTTGCCTTTTCTACACAAACTCACCAGCATCTGTTATTTTTGTTCTTGCTTTTTATCATGTTTTACAGACTCTGACTCTGTGTTTTCAGACAGGGTCTCTTTCTGTCTGTGAACGTGAATTCCACTGGTGTCTGAGACTTCCCAGGATTCCAGCTCTCTCAAATGCCTGTGTTTGAACTTAATGAATTTGTGACATTTTCAGTGGTTTTCTTCTTACCCCCTGTTATGGCTGTCACTTCTTCCACAGATGCTCTGCCAGAGGTGGTGTAGTTTGTGTGTCTCATCCCTCCTCAGAGGGACTAGTCACCGTTTTGTATTAGTTCCCATGGCTGCCTTGTTACCTCAGGACTCTCATGACCTAAAAACAAAGCAAAACAAAAGATAACATTATAGATTATTAGGCCTTTTCCCATTTTCAGGGCTACAGTGACTTTCTCTTGAGGCTTTCTAAATCTTACCTGGTGGTAGAACTCTCCTTTGTTAATATTTTGACTTCTGGTACAAAAATACAGCATTTAAACATGTGAAGTAAAACATAATCCAGGGGCTAGCTGACTATGGTTTGAGATCTAAATACAGCCCATGACTTGTTTTGCATAGCCATTGAGATAAGATTTTTTTTTCCATTTAAAAGTATTATTTCTAAAAAAACACAACAATACGCCACAGAAACTACATGACGCACAAAGACTGACATAATTACGATCAGATCTGTTAAAGCAAAATTTGGTGACATATTTAATGAAATACCTGTTATTCTGCTTCGCATTATCACATACATCTTTTCATCCATTAATTAGTTTATTTACACACGGATTGAAAATGTGGATGTTACTCTACCCCCTCAAGAAAGCATCCAGCTTTACGATACCATGGTCTCAGTCTGGGAAGCTTGTCCCAGGGATCAGGTCAACACACAAACATATATTTGAGGTAGGAGACTGGCAGGACTTGTTTTCTGGTCAGAACTGAGCCTACAGCTTACAATCAGAATCTATGGCTATTTCTGAAACATACACTGTCTGAACGACCTACATATATTCAGGGAAATCAGTTACCAGTCCAGAGATTTAAATGTGAAATAACACAACCTAAAAAGAAAAAAGTAAACAGGTGTGAATGTATTTAGTTTTCAGAAGAATTTATTCTATTACATTTATTGGAAGCATTTATAAAACTGGCCAAGGTGGAAGGATGGTTTGAGCCCAGGAAATTGAGACCAGCGTGGGCAACACAGTGAGACCACTATCTAAAAAATGATTAAACCAGTTACCCAGATATGGTGTCTGCACCTGTAGTAGCAGGGACTGGGGAGGCTACATCGGGAGGATTGTTTGAGCCCAGAAGATGGAGGCTTCAGTGAGGTGTGGTCATGCCACTGCCCTCCAGCCTGAGCAACAGAGCCACACTCTGTCTGGAAAAATAAAAATAAAAAAGGATTTATAAATAAGGATATGAAAATAATTCATTTCTTCCACAAAAGGTCTTTCTGAGACACATCCTCCAGTAAGGGACTGTCTGTTCCCAACGTTTCTGAATGCGTGAGATTGGACAAAGAGAAACGAAAGCTCTCAAGTCCCTTTTTTCTACTACAAACGCCCTGGGGTTGCGGGACGGGGGACAGCGGAAAACCCTACCTTGTCCTGCAAAGTCCCTGGCTCAATGTGCATGTCCCTTTCTATGAAAGTTCCTTGCTGCCCGTGCGCCTTATTCTCTGCCTTCCGTCCCTGCACAGCTGTGAAAGGAGAGGTGGTGACTTCCTTCTTTCGTGCTGACTACGACTTAGCCAGTAGGTCTGCAGATCAGTCCTCCCAGAAGCTGAAGTGTGAGTGAGTGTGAGGGGAAGCGGACGGGCTTCCTGTGCGTTGTGCCACTTGGTCCATGGCCTCTGAGGTCGTCGTCTTTCTACTAAACCTCAGCGATATCGCCATGGCCTTGTTGTTGTGGGGGTCCTGGGCCTGGGAAGAAGGAGGGCCACAGAGGACAGCGGAGGAGGGTCAGGTGAACATGGAGTGAGGTTTTTGTTTGCTTGTTTTGTCTGTCTGCTTGTTTGTTTGTTTTCACAGAGTCTTGCTCTGTCACCAGGCTGGAGGGCAGTGGCGCAATCTTGGTTCACTGCAACCTCCGCCTCCCGGGTTCCAGCGTTTCTCCTGCCTCAGCCTTCTGAGTAGCGGGGAGTACAGGCCCCTGTAACCACACCCAGCTAATTTTTGTATTTTCAGTAGAGATGGGGTTTCACCATGTTGACCAGGATGGTCTCAATCTCTTGGCCTCATGATCCACCCGCCTTGGCCCCCCAAAGTCCTAGGATTACAGGGGTGAGCCACTGCGCCCGGCCATGGGGTGAGTTTAGAAAGCTGCCATTATTTGAGGTATTTGAGTCCTGGGTCGGGGGCAACCCACACACAGAGAGGAGTGATTCCAAAGTCATTAATGGGGACCTAAGAAGGAGCACAGGACAGGGCCAGGCGGGATAAGGAGGGGCACCACAGCCCTTAAGGCAAGAGGGGACCTCACTGCGCATGCTCCTTTAGTGCTCGCCTCCGTGCGCATGTTCACTGGGCGTCCTCCCATCAGCCCCTTTGCCAGTGTGGGGAACGCGGTGGAGCTGTGAGCGGGCAACTGGGGTCCGTGAGGTCTGGATTCTTTCTCTCCTACTGAGACACAGCGGGTAGGTTCACAGGCCGATCCAACTGGGAGTTGAAGTGTGAGTGAGAGTGAGGAGGAACCAGCGGGCTTCCGGAGGGTCGCATGTTTGGTGACTCAGGGTGAGAAGGGCCTCGAAGTTGTCGTCCCTTTCATGCCGCGCTGCACCCATTGTCTTGTCACGGCCATAACTAGGGAGGAAGGAAGGCTGAGGAGTGGAGGGGCTCAGGTGAAGCTGGGGCGATGCTGGGGTGCTGGTGGAGGTATCCGAGTCCCAGATGAACCTGTAACCCCGACAGAAGATTCCAGACTCCCCAGATGGGACCAGGGGAGGGATGGCATGAGCGGTATGGAAGGGTCCTGGAGACCCGGAACGCTGCGGGCTAGTGACTGCAGCCCCGAGGTCTGTAGAGTGCCTGGTACTGGTGTCCTTTGAGGAGTGCCCACTACTTTGTAGCAAATTCTCAACTCCACTGTGGAGATTCCAATGGGTGGGGCTCTGAGTTCCTAAAAAAGTGATTTGGGTCGGGGGCGGACGAGAGGCCTAGCAAATCATTATGTGACAAAATTCGCCATCACTTCAATTTTAATTCTCTAGCTGTAATTTCCTACTTGTCTCCCTGATGGAGTGTCCAGTTGCGAAACCAACCCCATGGGAAATACCCTGTGTTTTCTGCCGGGAGCCTTAAGACATTGCTCCGCTAGCTAGACCTACTTAAGTGGCTTTGCAAGCATTCGTTTCAAAAGTTGCACACACTCATACTTGCCCCGGGATTTTCAGAGTATTTCTAAATTAAAAAAAAAAAAAAAAATGACCAAGTTAACATTTGACCATGAAAGTGGTCGAATCTAGTTGTCCTGTAAAGTGTATTTTGCCAATCACAGTATTCTGCTTGGAGAGTGAAATACGTGTTGATGAGGAAGATCAACGTATAGGCCTATACCAAGAAGAAGTTCACAACCTCCTGAGTTCATTGTGCCTCTACTTATGAATGTCTTAACATTCGATGTTTTCTCTTAGCAGAAAGTTATTTCTCTGGTAGTGTTGTTGGACTATCAGAATGGTAGTCCATTGTTTATGGCCTCCCATTCATAATTGTCTCCCATGTTGACAAAAAATGATCATGGCATCCCATGAAGGAAAGATTAGTCCAGAGGATGATATTTGGGTTTTGTGTGGATGGATGATCGTGTGTGCCCAGATTTTGTCCACAACTTCCTCCTCATGTTTATTCAGAACAGATTACACTCATTCATCCCAACATAGACTAAAACGGCTTCCAAAGTCCTTGAGGGTATCTATCTTTGAGTAACTTCTCTGAGGAAAGAATAATGTTATGAAGAATAGGTATATGGGGTAGTGTTGGAGGAATGCCTCTAGATGTACTTATGATAAGAAGTATCTATGTATTCTGTATATTTATATTATTGACATGTATTAATAGCAAAACTTTTTATCTGCACATACACACACGGACACACACACACACACAGAGCCAGTCCCAGGAGCCCAGTAATGGAGAGCCCCAAGAAGAGGAACCAGCAGCTGAAAGTCGGGATCCTACACCTGTTCAGGAGACAGAAGAAGATCAGGATAGAGCTGAAATCCAAGGTGCTGGGAAAGGAAAGAAAGCATGTCTATGGGGCGGGAAAAGGTCAATGTGTGCGTCATGGTCTATGCCATGAGCAGTAACAGGAGGAAGGAGAACAATAGGAAAAGATACCAAACATTTGCCCAATGTTGGCAGGAAAGGGGAGAGTATAGTTTGCAGTTTCATGCTGTCCCTGGATATAAGGAATCTTATTTTATTCTTCGAGATGGATTTTGTGTGCTTGAAAATACAGTCCTTACTAAGTCACTTGAAAACAGTTAATTTGGTGTATAAAAATGTACATTATTTCACTAGTTTAATTTGATCCTCTTAGAATGTTGATGTATGATCTTCTCAGCCATGGTCTCCACAGTATTATAAGCACCCGTTAAATGTGTGTAGAGTGCAAAGTCACCCGAACTTATAACACCATGAAAAAGGCCCCTTTGCAAAGGGATGTTAGCCCCATTGTATAAATAAGAAAACCGAGGCTCAGAGATAGAGGCTTGCAAAGAACACTTGACTCATGGAGAAGGAATTCATATTATGTTCAAAGATTTGTGTTCTTCCTACAATCCATGTTGTAATAATAAAAAGTGAGCAGTTTGCCTAAGAGGTATAGCACTCGATTGTGTCTGTACTGTAAGGTACTTCAGTATTGGCTCAGGACAAAACAGTTCAGTGAAGCAGGATATTAACTCCAGAAAAGAGCTCAATGAATGATAGCCACTGTTTCCTTTGATCGGTGTTTTTGACTGTATGTTGGATGAAAGTTGGATAATTAAGGACACTGGTATACAGGGAGCTATATTAGTGTGATTTTAAGGGGGTTTTAACAGTTGTTTAAATACATTCATAATTACAAAAGTCAAAGTAGGGTAAGATTATCCTGAAACAGAAAATGTATCCTCAACAGGTAGCATTTTCAAGCTAAACATTGACTGAATTTGGGCCTACTTTCTGTAGTCTCACTGCAAGACAATGATTTTTTCTGTTACTTTTGGTGCATTATTCTAAATGGGATTCATTTGTATAAAGTTACATATAAGGTTCTTGGTCCTAAGCATACCACAACGTTGATTAACTACCCAAACAATTTCCAAGTTACCTCAACAAGGGATGGGTGTCACAACTGTAGAATTTGTCAGAGGCCCGCCAAAACATTGATCTAATTCTTCGGAAAATTACATTTCACTTATGATTAAAGTGCCATTCATGTGGCTGACTTCAGATTTCATAGATAGTTGATACTTGCTGTTCATAATACACAATGGTAAAGTGTGGGAAATTTACATGTAGTGTGAGTTATTCTTAGATTGTAATTCAAAATAAGACATTGGGCCAGGAGTTCACGACTGTAATCCCAAAATTTTGGGAGGCTGAGTTGGGCAAATCCCTTGATCCCAGGAGTTGAAGACCAGCCTGGACAACATTGAGAAGTCCTGCCTCAAACAAAACAAACAAACAGAAATTACTCTTGGCGGTGGGGTGCACCCATATGCTCAGCTACTGTGGAGGCTGAGACAGGAGGTTCTGCTGAGCCTGAGAGGTTGGGCTCACACTGGGCCTTGATTGTGCCACAGCACTCCAGCCTGGATGAAAGAGTGAGACCCTGACTCAGAAAACAATAAAATATCATAAAACATCATAAAACAGGGAAACAAAGGTGTATCATCTTTGCACGACATTCAATACCACGCTAACTGACAGAGTTTTCTTCCTTTTATTTTCTTTCTTTCTTTCTTTCTTTTTCTTTTTAATGTGGCAGAGTGTCATCTGTCACCCAGTCTGGATTGCTGTGGCATGGTCTTGACTCACTGCCACCTCCAGCTCTTGGGTTCAGGTGACATCGGCCTCCCAAAGTGCTGAGATTACAGGCATATGCCACTACGCCCGGCTCAGGCTTTATTTCATAATGCTAAGGAAAAGAATATCATCATTTTCTTATTTATATTTCATGTCGGAATGCTTAAATCGATATCCTTTGTATTTTGAAGTGCGTGACATGGAAGGTGATCTGCAAGAGCTGCGTCAGTCAAAGACCGGGGTTAAATCTGGATTTGGGTGCTGGCATCAAGGTGAAGATTATACCCAAAGGAGAACACTGTAAAATGCCAGAAGCAGGTATGTTATCCAACAAGATGCAAAGTTATGTGCGTTCTCATTTATAGAATATTATACTTTTGATATTAGAGGGATAACATTACTGCTATTTTCAAAACACAGTGCAAATTCAAACTTCCTTTGAAACGCCGTTTAGACCCAAATGCCAGATGGCAAGACTTAAACACCATGAGATACAGAAACAAATTGGGTCAAAGCCATATTGAATCATCAAACGTGGCAACATTTTCTTAGTGTGGTGTGTAACCCACAGCTAACATTTTCAGATTCTTTTCTAATTTCTGCTTTCAGCAAATACATAATGCATTTGTAATAAGAGTTTGTGTGAAGTATGCTGAGCCCTGAAGCAGATTCTAGTACCAGCTCTACCATAATTTGTGAGACTCTGGATGAATTGTATAAATTCCACATGCATCCTTGCTCTCATTGAAAAGAGTGGATTCACATCAGATAGATTAAAATCCATTTCATTGCTGATTTCCACATGCTCTGGTTCTGTTGGATAGAAGACCAGGATATTCTGATTTTCATGATTTGTTTTTCGTAACAGTCAGCATCCGTCCAATTATAATGTCTGAGTTGAGATTTCATGGTACCTAAGAAAATGAGTGGGCACTCTGCTTGATGTTTGTTTTCCTGTATGGAGCCCTGTGTGAGTGTTCTTGGATTTTGTCAAATTCTGAATTCTCTGGCTCTTAAAGAATAATTGTGTTTTAAAGCCTTCCCTCAGTGAAGCCTTGAATGACTGAATGATAAAATGGCAAGAAATCATCAGGTTTCTGTGGCCAGTGAAGTAGGGAGAATGCATGTAGGTCAGTGATGCTCAAGGTGGGTGTAAGATGCTTCTGCTAAGCGTGCCCCCTGCCCTCCTGTCAGTCTTCATGAGCTACTTCGTGTAATTAAGTTGAAGACTCATATAGTAGAATCACCTCTAACCATAGCATAAGTTACATATTACAGGTTTCTGCCTTGAGACATGAGACGCTAGGGTTTGAAGTTCAACAACAGCAGGGTGCTAAATCCGGAGTGGTTGACGTAATTGTGTTTTACACGTATTTTCCAAATTGGTGACTGTTAATTACAATAACTCTTGAAGTTAAAGGAAGCACCCTATGTTTAAGGGAGAAATTACCTAAATGTTTTTACTCTACTCTGCTGAACCATTCCATTACACTATTTACATTAAAAGATAGTTCTCAGACTTTTTCCAGGAGCCCATTGAACAAGCCTCAGTTGTATTCTTAGGGAGATTATAGCTTTAAATGCACGTCTTATTAAAATAAACAGCACATTCCATGATAAAGGAAAAGAATACTATGAAATAACGATGAAAGAGCCACAGAATAAACTTAAAGGAAAAAGAAAGAGGTAGTGCATAAAAGACAGGTACGAATCATTAGTAAAAGGAAAAGCAGTTGAAATGTCATAAATTTAAAAGATTGGTGTTTTGAAATTTAGCTATAAATAGAGTATTCGGTCGTTTACACAATCTTGAAGAAAATGGAAAAAGCACGACATGGAATATGAACAAGACAGAGTGATTTAATATAGGGCTTTATTGAAAGTGACTACAATCTTGAACGCTAATATTTTCAGAGCACGGATGAAATGGTTGATAAGCTAGGAAGGCATATATTATTTATTTCTCAAATACCTGATTATCTAAGCATCCCAAAGCCTGTGGAGGAAACTGTGAAATATTCCAGTTGTCCCTCAAAAAAACATTTAGTTTTAGAAACAAATTTTGGGTTTTTCAGCTGTCCTACTCTTGTTTTCCATTTCCGTATCCCTCCATTTTTTCATGTGTGACACGGTCCATAACGCTATCTATCACATATTGATGACAAAACTGAGAGTAATAGCTTAAGAGTAATGCGACCACATACTTAATTGTACAAATGGGAATACTTTCAAGTGTAAAAAGAGGCATGATTCATGTTGGCATCACGGTAGGAGAAAACTGGGTACAAACGGTTACTGTACCTTACAAACCACAGAAGGGTGAACGAGCCCAAATAAATGTTTTTGCCCTTCTGCACAATAGAGTAAAAACAAATGCAATGCTGGCCTTTCTATTCACTTCACTTACACAGTTCCTAAGGTGACATTAACCATTTTCGTTCAAGGTAGTACTCAGACCGTTTCCAGGAGCCCATTTGGCATCCAGACCACAGATTCAAGTCAGAATATTAAAAGAGTTTTTGCCAAAAATTTTACATTTTTCGTAAATTCCTTTTTTGTTTCTTAGGATTTTTGTGCGGCGCTGGTATTTTGAGTAAAACTATGCACAATGTTTGCTTTCTACTTTAAACCCCTCTTTAGTGGGTTCACTTCATTTAATGTGTTTGGACCTCGGACTGTCTTGCTTTCCTTGTAGCACTAGAAAGCAGAGTGTGTTTGAAAAATACCTTTAATGCATTCGCTTGGATGACTATTGTCCAAGTCTCTACAGAGGTCTACCTGAATGTAAGCAAAAGGGTGACTCTTAGGCTTCTGCTTTTGTCCATTGTAGAAAATTAAAACTCTGGTGTCTTTTCCATATCCTTAATGTCATCTAAACACAGTTCTGCTAGTAATGTTGCCACCCGTTATGTTTCTGTTACAGGTGAAGGGCAACCACAAGTTTAAATGAAGACAAGCTGAAACAACGCAAACTGGTTTTATATTAGATATTTGACTTAAACTATCTCAATAAAGTTTTGCAGCTTTCACCAAAGAAGGCCTGCTCATCTTTTGTTCACTTCCTTCCCAGGTATTTGATAATATTGAAAATCGTGGCTGGGTGCGGTTTCCCACGCCTGTAATTCCAGCACTTTGGGATGCTGAGGCAGGAGGATTGCTTGAGCTCAGGAGTTTGAGACCACATGGGGCAACAGAACAAGACTCTCTGCAAAAATAAAAGAGTGAATGCATAATGTATGCACGTCTCTATGTAGCTGTCTTCCCAGCTACTCTAGTGCCAAAGATGGAGGATACCTTGAGCCCAGGAGGTCCAGGAAGAGGTTATGTTTTTTTTTTTTGTTTTTTTTTTTTTGTTTTTTTTTTGAGATAGAGCCTCTATTTAAAAAAAATTGTCATTTTTGAAATTTTATATTCTGATTGAGCTGGTGTGCACAGGGGTGATATTATGAAATACATATTTGGTCCTAGACCCTGCTTCCTGGCAGACAACTCCTACAATTTTTAGAATCTCCACAAAGTGGTTTCTTTTTTGTATGCCAGTGAGTTGCTGGCAGCACCTAGGTAGCTCTAGGCTGGGGAATAAGAGTGTTGGGACTTTCAGCCCCCCGCTCAACCTTCAGGAAGGGAGAGGGGCAGAAAGTTAGATTGATCCCCAAAGGCAGGACAACAGTTTAATCAGTCACACTTACATAATGAAAACCTTCATCAAAACCAAAAGTACGGGATTCAGAGAGCTTCCGGCTAGCTGAACATATGGAGGGCAGCATGCCCCTGGTGGGCACAGAAGCTCCCTGCCCCTTCCCCCATACCTCGTGCTGTGTCTCCTCATCTGCTTCCTTTCCTAGGGTATCCCGCTTGCCACAGAACATGTGAGAAGTCCCTGGGCTATAGAGCTAGATGAGAGAATTAGGGCCTAGGTAGAAGAAAGGGTCAAGCAACCAGGGCAACTTGCTGAAGCAAGATGACTTTGGTCCTACCTACACTGTCTCTTTATAGGCTATGTCATGAAGTAGCCATGGGTTTCCATCCTGCCTCTCACACAGTGCCCTTGATATGGTGGGCAAGATACTTACACCCTTTGGGACAGTTTTTCCATTTCTAAAGTAGAAATTACAATATGTACACTAAAACTACTTGCTATGAAAACTAAAGGAAATAACATCAAGCAGGCTTTACATTGCAGATAGATTTGGCTTCCTACTTAGATTTCCTTTTTTCCTTTAGATTTCAAACTTTTTCATTTCATTTTTCCTCACAGCTACATTTCTAGTGTGTGATAACCTGCTTTTGAATTTTAAGTAAGAATGTCAGCTTTTAAAATACATTTGAATTCAGAAAATAAATATTTGATTTAAATATGTTAATTTAATAGCAGTGTAGCTGGTGTCACCCACGGTATACATTCTGAAGTTAATTTCTAAATAACCGAGGTGTGACAAAAGCAACTGAATGTCTGCAGTGTGGGCTGAAAACCTTTGCTGCGTGTTATGTGGGTGGATCACCTGACATCAGGAGTATGAGACCAGCCTGGCCAACATGGTGAAAACCCATCTCTACTAAAAATACAAAAATTAGCCAGGTGTGGTGGTGTATGCATGTAATCTCAACTACTGGGGAGGCCGAGGCAGGAGAATCACTTGAACCCAGGAGGCGGAGATTTCCAGTGATCTGAGATCGTGCCATTGCACTCCAGTCTGGAAAATAAAGAGTGAAACTCCATTGAAAAACAAAACAACAACAACAAAAAAAAAAAAAAAAAAAAACAGGAAGGAAGGAAGGAGAAGAGAAAAAGAAAAAGAGAAAGAGTGAGAGACAAGGGAGCGAGGGAGAAGGAACGGAGGGAGGGAGGGACGGAGGGAGGGACTGTACCTTTGGGTACACTCCCAGCAATGGGACTGCAGGGCCAAATGGTATTTCTGTTCTTAAGTCCGTGAGGAATTGCCACACTCCTTTCCACAATGGTTGAACCAACTTATACTCCAACCAACAGGGTGTAAGCGTTGCCTTTTCTGCACAAACTCACCAGCATCTGTTATTTTTGTTCTTGCTTTTTATCATGTCTTACAGACTCTGACTCTGTGTTTTCAGACAGGGTCTCTTTCTGTCTGTGAACGTGAATTCCACTGGTGTCTGAGACTTTCCAGGATTCCAGCTCTCTCAAATGCCTGTGTTTGAACTTAATGAATTTGTGACATTTTCAGTGGTTTTCTTCTTACCCCCGTTATGGTTGTCACTTCTTCCACACATGCTCTGCCAGAAGTGGTGCAGTTTTTGTGTGTCATCCCTCCTCAGAGGGACTAGTCACTCTTTTGTATCGGTTCCCATGGCTGCCTTATTACCTCCGGTCTCTCATGATCTAAAAACAAAGCAAAAGAAAAGATAATGCTATAGATTATTAGGCTTTTTCTCATTTTCAGGGCTAAAGTGACTTTCTCTTGAGGCTTTCTAAATCTTACCTGGTGGTGGAATTCTCCTGTGTTAATATTTTGAGTACTGGTACAAAAATACAGCATTTAAATATGTGAAGTAAAACTTAATCCAGGGGCTAGCTGACTATGCTTTGAGATCTAAATACAGCCCATGACTTTTTTGCATAGTCATTGAGATAAGGATTTTTTTTCCATTTAAAAGTATTATTTCTAAAAACAAAACAACACGCCACAGAAACTACATGACCCACAAAGACTGCAATAATTACGATCAGATCTATTAAAGCAAAATTTGGTGATGTATCTAATCAAATACCTGTTATTCTGCTTCGCATTGTGGCAAACATCTTTTCATCCATTAATTACTTTATTTACACACGGATTGAAAATATGGATGTTACTCTATCCCCTCAAGAAAGCATCCAGCTTTATGATACCATGGTCTCAGTCTGGGAAGCTTGTCCCAGGGATCAGGTCAATATACGAACATATATTTGAGGTAGGAGACTGGCAGGACTTGTTTTCTGGTCAGAACTGAGCCTACAGCCTACAATCAGAATCTCTGGCTATTGCTGAAACATACACTGTCTGAATGACCTACATATATTCAGGGAAATCAGTTACCAGTCCAGAGATTTAAATGTGAAATAACACAACCTAAAAAGAAAAAAGTAAGCAGGTGTGAATGTATTTAGTCTACACAAGAATTTATTCAACTATGTTTATTGGAAGCATGGCAGAAAACCCAGAACCAGAGAACAAACTGATTAATAAAAGCATTTATAAAACTGGCCAAGGTGGGAGGATCATTTGAGCCCAGGAAATTGAAACCAGCATGGGCAACACAGTGAGACCACTATCTAAAGAATAAAGAAACCGGAGCAAGATGGCCGAATAGGAACAGCTCCAGTCTCCAACTCCCAGCGCGAGCGACACAGAAGACCGGTGATTTCTGCATTTTCAACTGAGGTACTGGGGTCATCTCACTAGGGAGTGCCGGACAATCGGTGCTGGTCAGCTGCTGCAGCCCGACCAGCGAGAGCTGAAGAAGGGCGAGGCATTGCCTCACCTGGGAAGCGCAAGGGGGAAGGGAATCCCTTTTCCTAGCCAGGGAAACTGAGATACACAACACCTGGAAAATCGGGTAATTCCCACCCCAATACTGCACTTTAAGCAAACGGGCACACCAGGAGATTATACCCACACCTGGCTGGGAGGGTCCCACGGCCACAGAGCCTCCCTCATTGCTAGCACAGCAGTCCGCAATCTAACCTCAAGGCAGCAGCAAGGCTGGGGGAGGGGCGCCTGCCATTGCTGAGGCTTAAGTAGGTAAACATAGCCGCTGGGAAGCTCGAACTGGGTGGAGCTCACAGCAGCTCAAGGAAAGCTGCCTGTCTCTGTAGACTCCACCTCTGGGGACAGGGCACAGCTAAACAACAACAAGAAAAGCAACAGAAACCTGTGCAGACGCAAACGACTCTGTCTGACAGCTTTGAAGAGAGCAGTGGATCTCCCAACACGGAGGTTGAGATCTGAGAACGGACAGACTGCCTGCTCAAGTGGGTCCCTGACCCCTGAGTAGCCTAACTGGGAGACATCCCCCACTAGGGGCAGTCTGACACCCCACACCTCACAGGGTGGAGTACACCCCTGAGAGGAAGCTTCCAAAGTAAGAATCAGACAGGTACACTCGCTGTTCAGCAATATTCTATCTTCTGCAGCCTCTGCTGCTGATACCCAGGCAAACAGGGTCTGGAGTAGACCTCAAGCAATCTCCAACAGACCTACAGCTGAGGGTCCTGACTGTCAGAAGGTAAACTATCAAACAGGAAGAACACCTATACCAAAACCCCATCAGTACGTCATCATCATCAAAGACCAGAGACACATAAAACCACAAAGATGGGGAAGAAACAGGGCAGAAAAGCTGGAAATTCAAAAAATAAGAGCGCATTTCCTCCTGCAAAGGAGCGCAGCTCATTGCCAGCAACGGATCAAAGCTGGTCAGAGAATGACCTTGACGAGATGAGAGAAGAAGGCTTCAGTCCATCAAACTTCTCAGAGCTAAAGGAGGAATTACGTACCCAGCAAAAAGAAACTAAAAATCTTGAAAAAAGAGTGGAAGAATTGATAGCTAGAATAATTAATGCAGAGAAGGTCATATGAAATGACAGAGATGAAAACCATGACACGAGAAATATGTGACAAATCCACGTAACCAACTCGATCAACTGGAAGAAACAGTATCCGCGATTGAGGTTCAAATGAATGAAATGAAGCGAGAAGAGAAACCAAAAGAAAAAAGAAGAAAAAGAAATTAACAAAGCCTGCAAGAAGTATGGGATTATGTAAAAAGACCAAATCTACGTCTGATTGGGGTGCCTGAAAGTGAGGGGGAAAATGGAACCAAGTTGGAAAACACTCTTCAGGATATCATCCAGGAGAACTTCCCCAACCTAGTAGGGCAGGCCAACATTCAAATTCAGGAAATACAGAGAACACCACAAAGACATTCCTCGAGAAGAGCAACTCCAAGACACATAATTGCCAGATTCACCAAAGTTGAAATGAAGGAAAGAATCTTAAGGGCAGCCAGAGAGAAAGGTCGGGTTACCCACAAAGGGAAGCCCATCAGACTAACAGCAGATCTTGCGGCAGAAACTCTACAAGCCAGAAGAGAGTGGGGGCCAATATTCAACGTTCTTAAAGAAAAGAATTTTCAACCCAGAATTTCATATCCAGCCAAACAAAGTTTCATAAGTGAAGGAGAAATAAAATCCTTTACAGATAAGCAAATGCTTAGAGATTTTGCGACCACCAGGCCTGCCTTACAAGAGACCCTGAAGGAAGCCCTAAACATGGAAAGGAACAACCGGTACCAGCCATTGCAAAAACATGCCAAAATGTAGAGACCATCGAGGCTAGGAAGAAACTGCATCAACTAACGAGCAAAATAACCAGTTAATATCATAATGGCGGGATCAAGTTCACACATAACAATATTAACCTTAAATGTAAATGGACTAAATGCTCCAATTAAAAGACACAGACTGGCAAACTGGATAAAGAGTCAAGACCCATCAGTCTGCTGTATTCAGGAGACCCATCTCACATGCAGAGACATACATACGCTCAAAATAAAGGGATGGAGGAAGATCTACCAAGCAAATGGAGAACAAAAAAAGCAGGGGTTGCAAACCTAGTCTCTGATAAAATAGACTTTAAACCATCAAAGATCAAAAGAGACAAAGAAGGCCATTACATAATGGTAAAGGGATCAATTCAACAGGAAGAGCTAACTATCCTAAATATATATGCACCCAATACAGGAGCACCCAGATTCATAAAGCAAGTCCTTAGAGACTTACAAAGAGACTTAGACTCCCATACAATAATAATGGGAGACTTCAACACTCCACTGTCAACATTAGACAGATCAACGAGACAGAAAGTTAACAAGGATATCCAGGAATTGAACTCATCTCTGCACCAAACGGACCTTATAGACATCTATAGAACTCTCCACCCCAAATCAACAGAATATACATTCTGCTCAGCACCACATCGCACTTATTCCAAAATTGACCACATAATTGGAAGTAAAGCACTCCTCAGCAAATGTAAGAGAACAGAAATTATAACAAACTGTCTCTCAGACCACAGTGCAATCAAACTAGAACTCAGGACTAAGAAACTCAATCAAAACCGCTCAGCTACATGGAAACTGAACAACCTGCTCCTGAATGACTACTGGGTGCATAACGAAATGAAAGCAGAAATAAAGATGTTCTTTGAAACCAATGAGAACAAAGATTAAAGCAGTGTGTAGAGGGAAATTTATAGCACTAAATGCCCACAAGAGAAAGCTGGAAAGATCTAAAATTGACACTCTAACATCACAATTAAAAGAACTGGAGAAGCAAGAGCAAACACATTCAAAAGCTAGCAGAAGGCAAGAAATAACTAAGATCAGAGCAGAACTGAAGGAGATAGAGACACAAAAAAACCTCCAAAAAATCAATGAATCCAGGAGTTGGTTTTTTGAAAAGATCAACAAAATTGACAGACCGCTAGCAAGGCTAATAAAGAAGAAAAGAGAGAGGAATCAAATAGACGCAATAAAAAATGATAAAGGGGATATCACCACTGACCCCACAGAAATACAAACTACCATCAGAGAATACTATAAACGCCTCTACGCAAATCAACTAGAAAATCTAGAAGAAATGGATAATTTCCTGGACACTTACACTCTCCCAAGGCTAAACCAGGAAGAAGTTGAATCCCTGAATAGACCAATAGCAGGCTCGGAAATTGAGGCAACAATTAATAGCCTACCCACCAAAAAAAGTCCAGGACCAGATGGATTCACAGCTGAATTCTACCAGAGGTACAAGGAGGAGCTGGTACCATTCCTTCTGAAACTATTCCAATCAATAGAAAAAGAGGGAATCCTCCCTAACTCATTTTATGAGGCCAACATCATCCTGATACCAAAGCCTGGCAGAGACACAACAAAAAAAGAGAATTTTAGACCAATATCCCTGATGAACATCGATCCAAAAGTCCTCAAAATACTGGCAAACCGGATTCAGCAGCACATCAAAAAGCTTATCCACCATGATCAAGTGGGCTTCATCCCTGGGATGCAAGGCTGGTTCAACATTCGCAAATCAATAAACGTAATCCAGCACATAAACAGAACCAAAGACAAGAACCACATGATTGTCTCAATAGATGCAGAAAAGGCTTTTGACAAAGTTCAACAGCCCTTCATGCTAAAAGCGCTCAATAAATTCGGTATTGATGGAACGTACCTCAAAATAATAAGAGCTATTTATGACAGACCCACAGCCAATATCATACTGAATGGGCAAAAACTGGAAAAATTCCCTTTGAAAACTGGCACAAGACAGGGATGCCCTCTCTCACCACTCCTATTCAACATAGTGTTGGAAGTTCTGGCTAGGGCAATCAGGCAAGAGAAAGAAATCAAGGGTATTCAGTTAGGAAAAGAAGAAGTCAAATTGTCCCTGTTTGCAGATGACATGATTGTATATTTAGAAAACCCCATTGTCTCAGCCCAAAATCTCCTTAAGCTGATAAGCAACTTCAGCAAAGTCTCAGGATACAAAATTAATGTGCAAAAATCACAAGCATTCTTATACACCAGTAACAGACAAGCAGAGAGCCAAATCAGGAATGAACTTCCATTCACAATTGCTTCAAAGAGAATAAAATACCTAGGAATCCAACTTACAAGGGATGTGAAGGACCTCTTCAAGGAGAACTACAAACCACTGCTCAGTGAAATCAAAGAGGACACAAACAAATGGAAGAACATACCATGCTCATGGATAGGAAGAATCAATATCGTGAAAATGGCCATAATCCCCAAGGTTATTTATAGATTCAATGCCATCCCCATCAAGCTACCAATGAGTTTCTTCACAGAATTGGAAAAAAACTGCTTTAAAGTTCATATGGAACCAAAAAAGAGCCCGCATTGCCAAGACAATCCTAAGTCAAAAGGACAAAGCTGGAGGCGTCACGCTACCTGACTTCAAACTATACTACAAGGCTACAGTAACCAAAACAGCATGGTACTGGTACCAAAACAGAGATATAGACCAATGGATCGGAACAGAGTCCTCAGAAATAAAACCACACATCTACAGCCATCTGATCTTTGATAAACCTGACAAAAACAAGAAATGGGGAACGGATTCCCTATTTAATAAATGGTGCTGGGAAAATTGCCTAGCCATAAGTAGAAAGCTGAAACTGGATCCTTTCCTTACTCCTTATACGAAAATTAATTCAAGATGGATTAGAGACTTAAATGTTAGACCTAATACCATAAAAACCCTAGAAGAAAACCTACGTAGTACCATTCAGGACATAGGCATGGGCAAGGACTTCATGTCTAAAACACCAAAAGCCAAAATTGACAAATGGGATCTCATTAAACTAAAGAGCTTCTGCACAGCAAAAGAAACTACCATCAGAGTGAACAGGCAGCCTACAGAATGGGAGAAAAGTTTTGCAATCTACTTATCTGACAAAGGGCTAATATCCAGAACCTACAAAGAACTCAAACAAATTTACAAGAAAAAAACAAACAACCCCATCAAAAAGTGGGCAAAGGATATGAACAGACATTTCTCAAAAGAAGACATTCATACAGCCAACAGACACATGAAAAAATGCTCATCATCACTCGCCATCAGAGAAATGCAAATCAAAACCACAATGAGATACCATCTCACACCAGTTAGAATGGCAATCATTAAAAAGTCAGGAAACAACAGGGGCTGGAGAGGATGTGGAGAAATACGAACACTTTTACACTGTTGGTGGGATTGTAAACTAGTTCAACCATTATGGAAAACAGTATGGCGATTCCTCAAGGATCTAGAACTAGATGTACCATATGACCCAGCCATCCCACTACTGGGTATATACCCAAAGGATTATAAATCATGCTGCTATAAAGACACATGCACACGTATGTTTATTGCGGCACTATTCACAATAGCAAAGACTTGGAATCAACCCAAATGTCCATCTGTGACAGACTGGATTAAGAAAATGTGGCACATATACACCATGGAATACTATGCAGCCATAAAAAAGGATGAGTTTGCGTCCTTTGTAGGGACATGGATGCAGCTGGAAACCATCATTCTTAGCAAACTATCACAAGAACAGAAAACCAAACACCGCATGTTCTCATTGATAGGTGGGAATTGAACAATGAGATCACTTGGACTCGGGAAGGGGAACATCACACACTGGGGCCTATCATGGGGAGGGGGGAGGGGAGAGGGATTGCATTGGGAGTTATACTTGATATAAATGACGAATTGATGGGTGCTGACGAGTTGATGGGTGCAGCAACAAACATGGCACAAGTATACATATGTAACAAACCTGCACGTTATGCACATGTACCCTAGAACTTAAAGTATAATATAAATAAATAAATAAACCAATTACCCAGGTGTGGTGTCTGCACCTGTAGTAGCAGGGACTGGGGAGGATTCTTAGAGCCCAGAAGAGGGACGCTTCATTTAGGTGTGGTCCTGCCACTGCCCTCCAGCCTGAGCAACAGAACCACACTTTGTCTGGAAAAATAAAAATAAAAAAAGGATTTATAAATAAAGATATGAAAATAATTTATTTCTTCCACAAAAGGTCTTTCTGAGACACATCCTCCGGTAAGGGACTGTCTGTTCCCAACGTTTCTGAATGCATGAGATTGGACAAAGAGAAACGAAAACTCTCAAGTCCCTTTTTTCTACTACAAACACCCTGGGGATGCGGGTTGGGGGACAGCGGAAAACCCTACCCTGTCCTGCAAAGTCCCTAGCTCAATGTGCATGTCCCTTTCTATGAAAATTCCTTGCTGCCCATGCGTCTTGCTCTCTGCCTTCTGTCCCTGCACAGCTGTGAAAGGAGAGGTGGTGACTTCCTTTTTTCGTGCTGACTATGACTTAGCCAGCAGGTCTGCAGATCAGTCCTCCCAGAATTTGAAGTGTGAGTGAGTGTTGGGGGGAGCCGGCGGGCTTCCTGTGCGTTGTGCCACTTGGCCCATGACCTCGGAGGTTGTCATCTTTCTACTAAAACTCAGCGATACCGCCATGGCCTTGCTGTTGTGGGGTCCCGGGCATGGGAATAAGGAGGGTCATAGAGGAGAGGGGAGGAGGGTCAGGTGAACATGGAGTGGTTTTTTGTTTGTTTGTTTGTTTGTTTGTTAGTTTTCACGGAGTCTTGCTCTGTCACCAGGCTGGAGTGCAGTGGTGCAATCTTGGCTCACTGTAACCTCCGTCTCCTGGGTTCGAGCGATTCTCCTGCCTCAGCCTCCCGAGTAGCTGGGAGTACAGGTGCACGCAACCACACCCAGCTAACTTTTGTATTTTCAGTAGAGTCGGGGTTTCACCATGTTGGCCAGGATGGCCTCGATCTCTTGGCCTCATGATCCACCCGCTTCGGGCCCCCAAAGTGCTGGGATTACAGGCATGAGCCACCGCGCCGGGCTATGGGGTGAGTTTTGAAGGGTGACATTATTTGAGGTATTTGAGTCCTGGGTGAGGTGCAGCCCACACACAGAAAGGAGGCATTCCAAAGTCGTTAATGGGGACCTGGAAAGGAGCACAGGACAGGGCCAGGCGGGCTAAGTAGGGGCACCACAGCCCTTAAGGCAAGAGGGGACCTCACTGCGCATGCTCCTTTGGTGCCCGCCTCTGTGCGCATGTTCCCTAGGCGTCCTCCCATTGACCCCTTCGCCAGTGTGGGGAACGCGGAAGAGCTGTGAGCGGGCAACTCCGGTCCCTGAGGTCTGGATTCTTTCTCCCCTTCTGAGACACACAGCGGGTAGGTCCACAGGCCGATCCAACTGGGAGGTGAAGTGTGAGTGAGAGTGAGGAGGAACCAGTGGGCTTCCGGAGGGTCGCGTGGTCGGTGACTCAGAGTGAGAAGGGCCTCGAAGTCGTCATCCCTTTCATGTGGCGCCGCGCCCATGGAACTTCTTGTCTTGTCAAGGCCACAACTAGGGAGGAAAGAGGGCTGAGGAGTGGAGGGGCTCAGGTGAAGCTGGGGCGATGCTGGGGTGCTGTTGGAGGTATCCGAGTCCCAGAGGCACCTGGAACCCCTACAGAAGATTCTAGAGTCCCCGACGGGACCAGGGGAGGGACGGCATGAGCAGTATGGAAGGGTCCTTAGGACGGGGAACGCTGCGGGCTAGTGACCGCAGCCCCGAGGTCTGTAGAGTGCCTGGTATAGGTGTCCTGTGAGGAGTGCCCACTGCTGTGTAGCAAATTCCCAACTCCACTGTGGAGATTCCAATGGGTGGGGCTCTGAGTTCCTAAAAATGTGATTTGGGTTGGGGGGCGGGGAGCAGGCAGCCTAGCAAATCAATATGGAACAAAATTCGTGGTCACTTCAGTTTTAATTCTCTAGCTGTAATTTCCTACTTGTCTCCCTGATGGAGTGTCCAGTTGTGAAATCAACCTCATGGGAAACACCCTGTGCTTTTTGCCTGGAGCCTTAAGACATTGCTCAGCTAGATAGACCTACTTAAGTGGCTTTGCAAGCATTCGATTCAAAAGTTGCACACACTCATACTTGCCCCGGGAATTTCAGAGTATTTCTAAATTAGAAAAGAAAATGACCAAGTTAACAATTGACCATGAAAGTGGTCAAGACAGCTGTCCTGTCAAGTGCATTTTCCCAATCACAGTATTCTGTTTGCAGAGTGAAATATGTGTTGGTGAGGAAGATCAGCGTATAGGCCTATACCAAGAAGAAGTTCACAATCCCAACCTCCTGAGCTCATTGTGCCTCTGCTTGTGAATGTCTTAACATTCGATGTTTTGTCTTAGCAGAAACTTATTTTTCTGATAGTGTTGTATTGTTGGATTATCAGAGTGGTGGTCCATTGTTTATGGTCTCCCATTGATAATGGACTCCCATGCTGATAAAAGATGATCATGGCATCCCATGAAGGAGAGATTAGTCCAGAGGATGATATTTGGGTTTTGTGTGGATGGATGATCGTTTGTGCCCAGATTTTGTCCATAACTTCCTCCTCATGCTTATTCAGAACAGATTACACACATTCATCCCAACATAGATTAAAAAGGCTTCCAAATTCCTTGAGGGTATCTATCTTTGAGTAACCTCTCTGAGGAAAGAATAATGTTATGAAGAATAGGTATACGGGGTGGTGTTGGAGGAATGCCTCTAGATGTACTTATATAAGAAGTATCTATGTATTCTGTATATTTATATTATTGACATGTATTAATAACAAAACTTTTTATCTGCACACACCCACTGACACACATACACACAGAGCCAATCCCAGGAGCCCAGTAATGGAGAGCCCCAAGAAGAGGAACCAGCAGCTGAAAGTCGGGATTCTACACCTTTTCAGGAAACAGAAGAAGATCAGGATAGAGCTGAGATCCAAGGTGCTAGGAGGGGAAAGAAAGCATGTCTATGGGGCGGGAAAAGGTCTGTGTTTGCGTCGTGCCCTATGCCATGAGCAGTAGTAACAGGAGGAAAGAGAACGTTAGGAAAAGATACCAAACATTTGCTCTAACTTGGCAGGAAAGGGGAGAGTATAGCTTGCATCTTCATGCTGTCCCTGGATATAAGGAATCTTATTTTATTCTTCGAGATGTATTTTGTATGCTTGAAAATATAGTCCTTACTAAATCACTTGAAAACAGTTAATTTGGTGTATAAAAATGTACATTATCTCACTAGTTTAATTTGATCTTCTTAGAATGTTGGTGTATGATCTTCTCAGCCCATGGTGTCCACAGTGTTGTAAGCACCCACTAATTGAGTGTAGAGTGCCAAGTCACCCGAACTTAAAACACCGTGAATAAGGTCCCTTTGCAAAAGGATGTTAGCCCCATTGTATAAATAAGAAAACCGAGGCTCAGAGATTGAGGCTTGCAAAGAACACTTGACTCATGGAGAAGGAATTCGTATTTTGTTCAAAGGTTTGTGTTCTTCCTACAATCCACGTTGTAATAATAAAAAGTGAGCAGTTTGCCTAAGATGCATAACACTCGATTGTGTCTGTACTGTAAGGTATTGGCTCAGGACAAAACAGTTCAGTGAAGCAAGATAGCAACTCCAGAAAAGAGCTCAATGAATGATAGCCACTGTTTCCTTTGAACGGTCTTTTTGACAGTATGTTGGATAAAAGTTGGCTAATTCTGGACCCTAGTATACAGGGAGCTATATTAGTGTGATTTTAAGGGGGTTTTAACAGTTGTTTAAATACGTTCATAGTTAAAAAAGTCAAAGTAGGATAAGATTATCCTGAAACAGAAAATGTATCCTCAACAGGTAGCATTTTCAAGCTAAACATTGACTGAATTTGGGCCTACTTTCCGTAGTCGCACTGCAAGACAGTGATTTTTCTGTTACTTTTGGTACATTGTTCTAAATGGGATTCATTTATGTAAAGTTACATGTAAGGTTCCTGGTCCTAAGCATACCACAACGTTGATTAACTACCCAAACAGTTTCCAAGTTACCTCAACAAGGGATGGGTGTCACAACTGTAGAATTTGTCAGAGGCCCGCCAAAACATTGATCTAATTCTTCGGAAAATTACATTTCACTTATGATTAAAGTGCCATTCATGCGGTTGACTTCAGATTTCATAGATAGTTGATACTTGCTGTTCATAATACACAATGGTAAAGTGCGGGAAATTTATGTGTAGTGTGACTCATTCTTAGATTGTAATTCAAAATAAGACATTGGGCCAGGAGTTCACGACTGTAATCCCAAAATTTTGGGAGGCTGAGTTGGGCAAAACCCTTGATCCCAGGAGTTGAAGACCAGCCTGGACAACATTGAGAAGTCCTGCCTCAAACAAAACAAACAGAAATTAGCCTTGGCAGTGGGGTGCACCCATATGCTCAGCTACTGCGGAGGCTGAGACAGGAGGTTCTGCTGAGCCTGAGAGGTTGGGCTCACACTGGGCCTTGATTGTGCCACAGCACTCCAGCTTGGACGAAGATAGTGAACCCTGACTCAGAAAACAATAAAATATCATAAAACAGGGAAACAAAGGTGTATCATCTTTGCACGACATTCAATACCACGGTAACTGACAGTTTTTTTCTTTTTATTTTCTTTCTTTCTTTCTTTTTCTTTTTAATGTGGCAGCGTGTCATCTGTCACCCAGTCTGGATTGCTGTGGCATGGTCTTGACTCACTGCTACTTCCAGCTCTTGGGTTCAAGCGACGTCAGCCTCCCAAAGTGCTGAGATTACAGGCATGAGCCACTACGCCCAGCTCAGGCTTTATTTCATAACGCTAAGGAAAAGAATATCATCATTTCCTTATTTATATTTCATGTCGGAATGCTTAAATCGATATCCTTTGTATTTTGATGTGCGTGACATGGAAGGTGATCTGCAAGAGCTGCATCAGTCAAAGACCGGGGTTAAATCTGGATTTGGGTGCTGGCGTCAAGGTGAAGATTATACCCAAGGGAGAACACTGTAAAATGCCAGAAGCAGGTATGTTATCCAACAAGATGCAAAGTTATGTGCGTTCTCATTTACACAATATTATACTTTTGATAATAGAGGGATAACTTTACTGCTACTTTAAAAACACAGTGCAAATGCAAACTTTCTTTGAAACGCTGTTCAGACACAAATGCCAGATTGCAAGACTTAAACACGATCAGATACAGAAACAAATTGGGTCAAAGCCATATTGAATCATCAAACACGGCAGCATTTTCTTTGTGTGGTGTATAACTAACAGCTAATAATTTTCAGATTCTTTTCTCATTTCTGCTTTTAACAAATACATAATGCGTATGTAATAAGAGTTTGTGTGAAGTATGCTGAGCCCTGAAGCAGATTCTAGTACCAGCTCTACCATAATTTGTGAGACTCTGGATGAATTGTATAAATTCCACACCCATCCTTGCTCTTAATAGAAAAGAGTGGATGCACATCAGACAGATTAAAATCCATTTCGTTGCTAATTTCCGCACGCTCTGGTTCTGTAGGGTAGAAGACCAAGTTATTCTGATTTTCATGATTTATCATAACAGTCAGCTTCAGTCCAATTACAATGTCTGAGTTGAGATTTCGTGATTCCTAAGAAAATGAGTGGGCACTCTGTTTGATGTTTGTTTTCCTGTATGGAGTCCTGTATGAGTGTTCTTGGATTTTGTCAAATTCTGAATTCTCTGGCTCTTAAAGAATAACTGCGTTTTAAAGCCTTCCCTCAGTGAAGCCTTGAATGACTGAATGATAAAATGGCAAGAGATCATCAGGTTTCCGTGGCCAGTGAAGTAGGGAGAATGCATGTAGGTCAGTGATGCTCAAGGTGGGTGTAAGATGCTTCTGCTAAGCGTGCCCCCTGCCCTCCTGTCAGTCTTCATGAGCTACTTCGTGTAATTAGATTGAAGACTCATATAGTAGAGTCAGCTCTAACCATAGCATAGGTTACATATTACAGGTTTCTGCCTTGAGACATTAGACAATAGGGTTTGAACTTCAACAACACCACGGTGCTACTTCCTGAGTAGTTGACAGAAGTCTGTTTTACACATATTTTCCAAATTGGTGACTGTTAATTACAATACCTCTTGAAGTTAAAGGAAGCACCCTATGTTTAAGGGAGAAATTACCTACATGTTTTTACTCTACTCTGCTGAACCATTCCCTTACACTATTTACATTAAAAGATAGTTCTCAGACTTTTTCCAGGAGCCCATTGAACAAGCCTCAGTTGTATTCTTAGGGAGATCATAGCTTTAAACGCGCGTCTTATTAAAATAAACAGCATTTTACATGATAAAGGAAAAGAATACTATGAAATAACAATAAAAGAGCCAAAGAATAAACTTAAAGGAAAAAGAAAGAGGTAATGAATAAAAGACAGATACGAATCATTAGTAAAAGGAAAAGTAGTTTAAATGTCATAAATTTAAAAGATATTGTTTTGAAAATTAGCTATAAATAGAGTATTCGGTCGTTTACACAATCATGAAGAAAATGGAAAAAGCACGACATGGAATATGAACAAGACAGAGTGATTTAATATAGGGCTTTATTGAAAGCGAATACAACCTTGATCAGAGCGTGGATAAAATGGTTGATAAGCTAGGAAAGCATACATTATTTATTTCTCTAATGCCTGATTATCTAAGCATCACAAAACCTGTGAAAGAAACTGTGAAATTTTCCAGTTGTCCCTCAAAAACATTTACTTTTAGAAATAAATTTTGGGTTTTTCAGCTGTCCTACTCTTGTTTTCCATTTCCATATCCTTCCATTTTTTCATGTGTGACATTGTCCATAATGCTATCACATACTGATGACAAAACTGATAGTGATAGCTTAAGAGTAATGCGGCCATATACTTAAGTATACAAAAGGGAATACTTTCAAGTGTAAAAAGAGGCATGATTCACATTGACATCACGGTAGGAGAAAACTGGGTACAAACGGTTACTGTACCTTACAAACCACAGAAGGGTGAACGAGCCCAAATAAATGTTTTTGCCCTTCTGCACAATAGAGTAAAAACAAATGCAATGCTGGCCTTTCTATTCACTTCACTTACACAGTTCCTAAGGTGACGTTAACCGTTTTCTTTCAAGATAGTATTCAGACCATTTCCAGGAGCCCATTTGGCATCCAGACCGCAGATTCAAGCCACAACATTAAAAAAGTGTTTGCCAAAAATTATACATTTTTCATGAATTCCTTTTTTGTTTCTTAGGATTTTTGTGTGGCGCTGGTATTTTGAGTAAAACTATGCACAATGTTTGCTTTCTACTTTAAACCTGTCTTTAGTGGGTTCACTTCATTTAATGTGTTTGGACCTTGGACTGTCTTGCTTTCCTTGTAGCACTAGAAAGCAGAGTGTGTTTGAAAAATATCATTTAATGCATCCGCTTGGACAGCTATTGTCCAAGTCGCTACAGAGGTCTACCTGAATGTAAGCAAAAGGGTGACTCTTAGGCTTCTGCGTTTGTCCATTGTAGAAAATTAAAACTCTGGTGTCTTTTCCATATCCTTAATGTCATCTAAACACAGTTCTGCTAGTAATGTTGCCACCCGTTATGTTTCTGTTACAGGTGAAGGGCAACCACAAGTTTAAATGAAGACAAGCTGAAACAACGCAAACTGGTTTTATATTCGATATTTGACTTAAACTATCTCAATAAAGTTTTGCAGCTTTCACCAAAGAAGGCCTGCTCATCTTTTGTTCACTTCCTTCCCAGGTATTTGATAATATTAAAAATCGTGGCTGGATGCGGTTTCCCACGCCTGTAATCCCAGCACTTTGGGATGCTGAGGCAGGAGGATTGCTTGAGCTCAGGAGTTTGAGACCACATGGGGCAACAGAACAAGACTCTCTACAAAAATAAAAGAGTGAATGCATAATGTATGCATATTCTGTGTAGCTGTCTTCCCAGTTACTCTAGAGCCAAAGGGTGGAGGATGCCTTGAGCCCAGGAGGTCCAGGAAGAGGTTATTATTATTTTTTTTTGAGATAGAGACTCTATTTTTAAAAAGTTAAGTATCATTTTTGAAATTTTGTATTCTGATTGAGCTGGTGTGTACAGGGGTGATATTATGAAATACATATTTGGTCCTAGACCCTGCTTCCTGGCAGACAACTCCTACAATTTTTAGAATCTCCACAAAGTGGTTTCTTTTTGTATGCTAGTGAGTTGCTGGCAGGACCTAGGTAGTTCTAGGCTGGGGAATAAGAGTGTTGGGACTTTCAGCCCCCCGCTCAACCTTCAGGAAGGGAGAGGGGCAGAAGGTTAAGTTGATCCCCAAAGGCAGGACAACAGTTTAATCAGTCACACTTACATAATGAAAACCTTCATCAAAATCAAAAGGACAGAATTCAGAGAGCTTCTGGCTAGCTGAACATATGGAGGGCAGCATGCCCCTAGTGGGCACAGAAGCCCCCTGCCCCTTCCGTCATACCCCGTGCTGTGTCTCCTCATCTGCTTCCTTTCTTAGGGTATCCCGCTTGCCACAGAACATGTGAGAAGTCCCTGGGCTATAGAGCTAGATGAGAGAATTAGGGACTAGGTAGAGGAAAGGCTCAAGCAACCAGGGCAACCTGCTGAAGCAAGATGACTTGGGTCCTACCTACACTGTCTCTTTAGAGACTACGGCATCAAGTAGCCATGGGTTTCCATCCTGCCTCTCACACAGTGCCCTTGATATGGTGGGCAAGATACTTACACCCTTTGGGACTGTTTTTCCATTTCTAAAGTAGAAATTACAATATGTACACTAAAACTACTTGCTATGAAAACTAAAGGAAATAACATCAAGCAGGCTTTACATTGCAGATAGATTTGGCTTCCTACTTAGATTTCCTTTTTTCCTTTAGATTTCAAACTTTTTCATTTCATTTTTCCTGACAGCTACATTTCTAGTGTGTGATAACCTGCTTTTGAATTTTAAGTAAGAATGTCAGCTTTTAAAATACATTTGAATTCAGAAAATAAATATTTGATTTAAGTATGTTAATTTAGTAGCAGTGTAGCTGGTGTCACCCAGGCATAGATTCTGAAGTTAATTTGTAAATAACTGAGGTGTGACAAGACCAAATGTAAGTTCATAGTAGGTGCTGAAAACTTAACTTGCTGTGTGTGATGCCATGAAGAATAAATCAATATTCTGTCTATGCTACACCACGCAACTCAATACAGTAGTGTGTCAATTGCTCAAGCAGTCCCCAAGCAGCCCTGTGGTATCTAATAGGGCTTTGAGGATCACCACTAAAGTCATTAGTTTGCCTTTTCACATATTCTTAAATTTGGCCAATATGGAGACAATGTGCCCAAACAGATCCAAGGGGTTGATTGCTCGTAGACAAAGCAAAAGCAAGATCAGCATTGTATAAGCACCGTATCCCTATTCCCATAGTGTGACAGTGAATGGGAGGTACTCAGTGATGGACGGCACAGATAGTTGGTCTTTGGCCGGTAAGAAGCCCACCCCTGTGCCCTAAGGCAGTGAGCAATTTTACACTCCACTACTGTACCCTATGATGAAGAAAGGCCTGTGCTTACCTCAAACTAGGGAGATGGATGAAGAATGGCCTGGTGTCAGCCTCAAGGCAGATAAGGAGCTGGTGCGAAAATACCTATGGCAGCTCCCACCATGCTGCCTATCTTTCCTTGTTCCAAGGACATTCAGGATATTCTGCCCAGACTCAGGTTAGCCTGTAGTCTAGCTTTGCCTACTTCCCCTATGTGGTACCTGCAGGATCTCCAGAGCACCATGCAGAGCCTTTACCGTAGAGTGTCCAGTACGAAACCAAAGACCATATGTAAGGTGCCTAGAAACATATCTCCAATAAAGACTCCCAAACAAGGGAGATGTTTTTCTGTTAGGATCATTACAAAAAGTTAATTCATCAATTCAGTAGACATACGTGAGTGGCCTGCCATGTTACAATAAATACTTGGGATGCTGAAAATTGGAAGAACAACCAACAACACCTGGTACTTGCTGTGGGGGCTGTCACACTATGGTGGGGCAGAGAGGCCACTAAACAGAAGAGCAGCTGAAGTGCAAAGGGATAAACACAGGGAAGGGACCCAGGGGAATAAAAACCAATCAATGTAGTGGCCAAGGGGCAGGAGGAAAATAACACTGTTTCACGAAAACACACTCTTTCTCCATTACATTTCACCTTTGCTGAAAATCAATATATCATGTCTGTGAGTCTATCGGTGAACTCCATTCTGATTTGTTGATTTTTCCAAATTACCACATTCTCTTGATTACTATAGAATTAACATCACTCTTAATATTAGGTAGTGTGAGCTCCCCAAAGTTATAATTCAGCATTGTTTCAGCTGTTCTGGTTCATTTTCCTTTCCAGGTAATTTTGGAAAATGACTCCAATGAAGTGGGTTGTATATGTTGAGGCAGTTTTGCTTTGAAGGGCAGCAGATAAATGTATTTCTAGCTATAGAAGGACACAGGGGAAAAAAGTGAGTTCCCTCCTCAGCTCGGGGAGTGATCCAATATAGAGTGAGCCATTGATAGTTCAGGAGAGAAGAATGATCATTGCGGCAGCAAAGCCCCTGGGAAAGTGGGAGTTATAGGATCCTGGGCTGAGGTGAGGGGCTTGCTTCCATTAGGAGCATTGTATGCACAAGGGAGGCAGAGAATGCCAGGCCCGACAGGGGTAGACTGGATTTTGAATGCTCTGAGAATTCCCAGCAGATAATGTCTGTCTTCTGAATGAATCATTAGGGTAGGTCATTCAAATGGAGGAGGGTTCCTGGGAATTCGTGAGAGTATTGTAGTAGTGGAAGTAGGATGAGTGTGAAAGGGAGAAGCAATTCTGTTGTGGTCATGGACTTAAGGTAAAATAATTCCCAAAGTTTTGAAGTTTTCTCATCACTGCTCAGTTGCTCAGATACAGGCATCATTACATGCTCATTATATTAGTAGGAGGAGCAGGAATTCTAGCTCATAAAATAGATAGGATAATGCTCACCTCCTGAGGGGCACTAAAAATATTTCTATTGGTGTGTTAAGGCTGCCATCAAAAACTACCATCGACTGGGTGACTTAAACAACAAAAATGTATTTTCTCACAATTCTGGAGGCTACACGTCTGAGATCAAGGTGTCGGCAGAGTTGGTTTCTTCTAAGGCCTCCCTCCTTGCCTTGTAGGCAGCTCTTTTCTCCCTGTGTCTTCCTTAGCCCTCCCTCTGTACATGTCTGTGTCCTCGTTTCCTCTTCTTATAAGGGCACCAGGCACATTGCCTTAGACCCCACTCTAATGACTGCATTTCACTTAATTACTTGTTTAAAGACCCCATCTATCTCACATACAGTTACAGTCTGAGACTCTAGGGGTTAAGACTTCACCATATGAATTTTGTGCAGACACAACTCAGCCCATAACAGTATGACTGTTGGTTTTATATTAAAACTGTTTATTTTTGACACCAAGTCTCACAGGGTGACCCTGGCTGGAGTGCACTGACTTTGCCATGGCTCACTACTGTCTGGAACTCCTTGCTCAAGGGATCCTGCCATGTCATCTTCCTAGTAGCTGGCAGTACAGGTGTGTGACACCACAGTGGACTAAATTTTGTTAACCTTATTGTAGACAAGGACAGAGGGTTGCACCATGTTCCCCAGGCTGGTCTGGAACTCCTGTGCTCATGCCATCCTCCCGCCTCAGCCTCCCTCCCAAAGTGCTGGGATTATAAGCGTGAGCCACTGAATCTAGCCTTCTTTTACTACCACTTTTACTACTCTTATCACTATCATTTATTTCATTCTTGCAAGTACCCCACAAGGTAGGATGTAGTCATGGAAGCCCAGAAAGCTCATCTCTTGCTGAACCTTACCAGGAATGGAAGTACTAATCAAACAGACAAAACTCATGTGTTTTTGAGTGGAGTGTAACTGAGAAAGTCAGATTTGTTACATTTCTTATCATGAATTCATGTGTTATTAAAGTATATGTGTACAGAAAATAGTAGTGAAGAATCATCAGGTCTCATAAAACCTACAGACATAAAGGAAATCATACTAGATTTGGAGTCCACTGAAATATACCTGGTGGTCAGGCAACTGGAGGAAACCTCTGCCAAATGTCTCTGCCTCCTGAAATCCTGAGGCAGGTGACTAGTAGTGGAATCCCATAGCCATAACAAACACTCACACACTCATCATTCACACCTGCCCAAACACTTGCACATTCACCATTCACACCTGCCAAAACATTCTGCATTCATCATTTACACCTGCCCAAACATTCCCACATTCACTATTCACGCCTGACCAAATATTTCACATTCATGATTCACACATGCCCAAAAATTCCACAATCACCATGCACACTTGCCTAAACATCCCACATTCACCATGCGCACCTGCCCAAAATTCCCACATTCGCCATTCCCACCTGCCTAAACTTTCCCTCATTCACCCTTCACACCGTAACCATTTTTGGTAGAACTAAAACATTACTTCTCATTCCCAAATCTTATAATAAGGCACATTATTAGCAACACCTGGTAAATTGTGGCACACAACCCTCTGCAAGGGATCCCAGGATGAGTAATTATCAACATTCCAGCAGCAGCAGCAGCAACAAGTAGCAATACAGGGGAGAGCAGAGGAGATGGGAGTGGCTGTTGTTCAAATGCTTGTGGAGACTATACCTGTCAAGAGCTTTCTATGGTGTTTATTGTGAAAGAAGCCTCCTGGACAGTGAGGTTCACATGGAGATGTTTCCATAGGTACCCTTGAAGCAGTTTACTGCACAGGAGAAGGTTAAACATGTTTTTATTGTGGCAAAATACACATAGTTTAGTTTGTGTTTCCTGAAAAATTCATATGTTGATGTCCTGACCCCAGGTACCTCAGAATGTGACCTTATTTGGAAATAGGGTTATTGCAAATATAATTAGTTAATTTCAGATGAGGTTGGGTGGACCCCTAATCTAATATGACTGCTGTTATTAGAAGAGGGAGAAATTTGTACACAGACGTTGCTATGGCTTGGGTATGGTAGGTTTGTCTCCAGGAAAATTCATGTTGAAATTTGACCCTCTTGCCCTGGTGCAGTGGCTCATGCCTGTAATCCCAGCACTTTGGGAGGCCAAGGCAGGTGGGCAGATTACCTGAAGTCAGGAGTTCAAAATCAGTTTGGCCAACGTGGTGAAACCCTGTCTCTAATAAAAAAAAAAAATACAAAAATTAGTCAGAAGTGGTGGCATGCACCTGTAGTCCCAGCTACTCGGGAGGCTGTGACAGGAGAATCACTTGAACCCGGGAAGCACAGTTTGCAGTGAGTTGAGATCACACCACTGTTCTGTAGACTGGAAAACAGAGCAAGACTCTTTATCAAAAAAAGAAAAAGGAAAAAAAGAAATTTGCCCCCTGCCCCGCCCCTCCCATGGCAGTGTTTGGAGGTGGGGCCTAGTAGGATGAGTTTGGTTTACGGGTGTGGATCCCTTATGAATGATTTGATGCTGATCTCTTGGTGAAATGGTAAGTGAGTTCTCAGTTTCACAAGGCTGGAGTAGCTATTTAGGGAATGGATTCATTCCCTTTAATGTGGGTTGTTGTAAAGCCAGGACACCCCTCAGGTTTTCCCCTCTTCACAAGTGTCCACTTCCCCTTTGGCCTTCTCCACCATGTTGTGATGTGGAACAGAATTCCTCACCAAAAGCCAGAGGGCTATGCATTCCCTTTAATTTCTCAGTTTGCAGAACTGTGAGCTAAATAAATGTACTTTCTTTATAAATTACCCGGTTCTAGGTATTCTTTCTAGGAACACAAAATGGACTATGACATGCACACAGGGAAAAAAAAACATATGAGCATGAAGGTAGAGATGGGGGTAATGCATCTACTGGTCAATGAATGTCAAGGATTGCCAGGAAGCCAACAGAAACTATGAGAAAGGCATGGAACAGATTATTCCATTCAGCCCTCAGGAGTTAACCCTGCCCGCATCTTGATTTCAGACTATTAGCCTCCAGAACTGTGATAAAATAAGTGTCTGTTGTTGAAGCCAGTGAGTTTGCGGTAATTTGTTACTGCAGTCCTAGAGAACTCTCAAAGATTGTGGTAACAGGAAACGAAGTGCTGCTCTAACAAATACCTAACAATGTGAAAGTAGCTTTGGAACTGGGTCATGGAGAGATGCTGGAAGAGTTTCGAGGTACACGACAGAAAAAGCCTACACTTCCTTGATGGGGCAATTGGCAGACATATGGACCTTAAGAGAAAGTCTGGCAAATGCTCAGAAAAAAAACAGAGAGTTATACAGAAAATTTCTGTCATCTTAGAGAATACATCCAACATCAAGAACAGAATGTTGCTAGAAAAATGCATGTTAAAGTTGCTTCTGGTGAGGTCTCAAACAGGAATGGGGAACATGTTGTTGGAAACATGGACTCACATTCCTTATGAGAAAATGGCAGAGAATTTAGCCAAACTGCATACTCTCAGATGCAAAGTAGAATTTGAAGTGATGAACATGGGTATTTACCCAAGATTTCTTAGCCGAGTGTTGAAGATGTTGCCATGTTTCTCCCTGCTGCTGATAGCAAAATGCAAGAGAGGAGAAATAAATCAACAACAGAACTGCTAAGAAAAAGAAATCAGCCTGCGATTATTTAGAAGATTCTCAGCCTATTCAGATAGCATGCCATGAAAATGCGGCTGAGGATGTAGCTGGACAATTGATTGCTAAAGAGGTGAGGTATGTGAGTCATGGCTCCATCAACCATCTCAGAATGCAGGAACAGAGATGCAGTTATCCAGTAAAGACCTATGCAGGACTCAGGGTCTGTTTGCCCAGTGTCTCAAAGACACATACCATGACCTGATCCCTCAGGAATAGATAGTGTTCCAGCTTTATGGGAATGACCTTCAAGGTGTGGAGCACTTGGAGTACTTTCAAAATGCCTCAGGCTTCACTTCTCTGCTTGGAATGGAAAGCTCATCACCCATGGCAGTAAGGGAGGTAACTTTACTACTGGAGCTGACCTGTTGAATTTTTCTGTCTAGACAATGAAAACTTCTGGGAGCACTTCTAGTTTTCTTAGTAATTAGCCTCTTAGTAATTAGTAATTGATGTCCCTAAATTCCGTATGTCCTCAGGAACCATTCCTTTGATCCTAGGATGGTACCAGCTTTTGTGCTTTTATGTCTAATCCGTAAAAGCCTAATTGCTAGTCTACATGAAAATAAGACCTTGTTCACATCACACATTCCAACACATTTCATTTGTGATTCCTGAATGTAGGTTACTGTTTAAAAAAAAAAAAAACTTAAATCCTGGTCGTGGAAGTTAGACCCTGTTATTGTACTTTGTGAAGAATTTCCTCCTTCAGGATTAATTACTGATGGGTTCATCAGCACCTTTGTAAATAAAGGGACAAAAACCATGTGGCACCTACGAGTGGGGTAAGATGAGGAAGTAAAGGGAGACCACAGCACAACGGCTCTTCTCTTGTTGGAGTGAAGAAACTGCATCCCTCACCCATCCATCAATATTCTCACCCTACTCCTGAGCGTTCCCAATTTAGGTGGGAGTTTCTAAATGGCTCATCCACAAGTGTTGGTAGGGATGTTCTAATGCGAGGGTATCCATCATTGGTCATGGCAAAACAAAGATGAATGAAGAGGAGAGTTTTGTGATCTGTTTTCACATGCACTGCTTTTGGATGTATTGATGCAAAGTCATGTGCTCTTGGCAATCCCACAGCAGCTATCTCAGAAGATTGGTCCTTATGCCAACACGGTTCCTGTTTCAGAGCCAGAAGCTCCTTGTGGCTTGGTGTCTTAAACTTAGATTTGTGGCCATGACCTTCCTCTGCTCACCCAATTCCCGGTATTATCTGCTGGGTTTCATGGTTTCTTCCAGTGCTCCCTGAGAACCAGTTGTGTAATGACATTACAGATTCCGCCCTCACAACACCAGTTCCTCTACAATGGCCATGTACTTACCTTCTTGGAGCCCCCATGTGTGTCCTCTTCAGTAGGGTTCCGAAGAAATCTGCTTAAATATAGATCTCATTCTGATGTTCATCAGGCTACTTAGAAAGCTGCTCATCTCATCTTAGGACATGTGTACTTTATTCCTTTTGTGTACTTTGAAATCTGATGCTATTTTATTAATGATGTGGACCCTTGCAGTTAGGCACTTTTAAATATCTTGGTGAATTTAACTCTGGCAACAACTTGAAGAAGTCATCTTGTGATCCTCATTTTACGGGTGAGGAAACTGACACTCGTAGAGGTAGAGTAGCTTTATTAACTCCACATACGCTTTTGATGCATTTCACATCTCAACGTAGAAGTCTTCCTGTAGGGCTGATGCTGTGCACTAGCAGGCCCTATATATACTGATGAAAATAAGACTGTAACCTACCTACCAAATGGAAAATTAATGCCATGGCCGGATGAAGACACTTGTAAAGAAACTGCACTTCAAGGTTGTCTGTCTCAGTATTCCGATGGAAAAACATGGAATTTAGCCAGTTCTTGGAGAGACCAGGAAGCCCAGTGTCCTACAAGAATGGGGATTCATTGGAAGTGAGGTTCACCTTGATACAAGAAAGACGAATCATATGTGGTCAAAGGCAATTGCCCAGGGCCTCAAGAACAGCACAAGGAAGAAGAGCTGTGTCTGGTGGGATTGTGGGGGTCCTCTCTCCCACCTGAAAATCTACTGCTGCCTGCTGATCCTCTCAAGATGGCAACTTCTCTGGGTTCCAGCACCTAAAACAGTCAAAACTGGGAGGATACAAACTTCTCTATTCTGCACCAGAAATGTCTCAGAGAAAACCCATATTATCTGAATGACCAAGGAGAACTATGAGAAAAAATGCAAACTCTGTGTCAGGCCATTCAGTGTTTGGCTGGTGTCCTGGGGAGAACATGCATTCCAAGAAGACTGAAGGGTGTCAAGCCGACAGGAAATG